>NC_092338.1:348590000-348895000 GCF_046630445.1 Rutidosis leptorrhynchoides
TAAAAGAAGTTATGTACACAATTGCGGAAAGTTTTTAACGAGTCTATCACCTGACTCCCATCCTTTTGAGATTTCAACTAATACTTGGGGTGGTAAACCTCCCCTCCCTTTGAACTAAGGGATTCATTTTCATGACGACCATCATCTAGCATTAACATTAACCAATCATTTGTTACTTTAGCTTCATTGATTAACTCCTTGATTTTTGACTTTTTCACGTTTTGACAAGTTCGAAACAAAGCATTTTCTCAAATGTTCATCCTTTTTGGATGAAGCCCGATGCACCCGCCCAAAAAAATTTCTCATGGACTTATTAATAACGTCAATTTGACCTTTGGGATTACTTGGGTTTCCCTTGGTGAATCCCCCGCCATATTTAGTTGGTGAACCAACTTGTTTTGTGCTTGTGATGCATTAGACACCAGCAACAATTTGTGATGTGGTCAAAGGTGTTGATGATGATTTAACACATTTGCTTCGTATACTCATGCATGTGCCCTTGTCTCTAAGAGTTAATTTCTCGGTTCTAAAGTCAAAGAAAGAACCCGCGGTTGCCAAGAATGGCCTTCCCAAAATAAGGGGTACAACCGGGTCTTCCTTAATATCGACAATGACAAAATCAATTGGAAATTCCATGTACCCTACTTTCACTATTAGGTCCTCGGCGATCCCCACACTAGAGTTAATGGATTGGTCAATTAACTTGACTCCCATTGTAGTGGGTGAAAGGTCACCTAAGCCTAACCTTTTATAAACAGAATAGGGCATGAAGTTAATACTTTCCACCTAATCGGCTAAGGATGTAAACATCTCCGACCCATTCACATTACAAGGGATAAGGAAAGGTCTGGGATCACCTATTTTTGGTGGTAGGTTACACTTCTTTAAAATCCCATCAAACTCCTTTTTCAAGAAAGCGGTGGATGCTTGCTTAACATCTCCCATTTTGGCCATAAGTGTCTTCAAAAATTTACCATAATTGGGCATATTCTCAAGCACCTCCGCCAAAGGGAGTTTAACATAAATGTTTTCGTTATCGGTTAAAGTAGACTTACAATCCACATCCTTTGGATGTGTAGGAGGCAATGGTTTAGGATGTGAGACCGGTGTCTCATTTTTCTCCTTGGTTGATGTAGCAAGAACCTCGACGTCGTTCTTTTGCTCCTTTTCATTCAAGACACTTTCGATCTTTAGCTCTTTCTCAACCTTTTCCAATTTAATTCGCTTAAAATCACCCTTTAATTCCTTGCATGTCGACTCGGTAACATCCATAGACATTACACTATTAACTTGATAGGGAATGAACTTTGCATCTTTCGAATCAACCGAAAACTTGAATACCCCGTAATCTATTGTATCAATTTCCAACACTTCATCCAAACCAAACTCGTCCTCTTCAACATCGAATGTGAAAACATGAGGATATTCGGGTTGATCCTCTTTGGTTGAATCTATCGAGTTCACTTGAGCAAAACTATTATTGGGATTTGACGAACTCGCTTAGTTGTTGTTTGGATTGGTAGTGTTTCTCTCGATGGGAATAACTCTCGTTTTGTTGTGGTTGTAGTTTTGTTGGTATTGTTGGGGGTGTTGGTTGGTTCGGTTGTTATTGTAATTGTTCGGGTTGATTTGAGTGTTTGATGGCAAGGTGCCTTGTGGTCTTTGGGCAACTTGATTTGAAAGTCTTCCAACGGTGCTCTCAAGGTTTTGAAATGAGGCTTGATGGTTTAGTATTTGTTGCTTCAAGAGCTCATTCTCTTTTGTTAAAAATGCTTCGGTTGACTCTACCTTCTTAATATAATTTTGCATGATTTCCTCTAGGATCTTCGAAGGTTGGGATTGTCGAGTGTTTTGTCGAGGTTATTGATTGTAACCGTGGTTATTTTGTGGTTGACTATAACCTTGGTTGTTTTGATAATTCGAATTGGATTGGTTGTTATAAGGTTGATTGTTGTAAGGTTGTTGGTTTTGGTATTAAAAGTTGTTGTTTCGGTTTTGGTTGTAGTTGTTGTTGTTGTAACCTTGGTTTTGGTTTTGGTTTTGGTTCATAAATCTGGGTGGTGTATTGGTTTGATTGTTGAATGAGACTTGCTTTTGATTAGGATTGTAGTATCCTTGGTTCGATGTTCCACCCCGTTGATAGTTTTGATTACTCACGTAATTTACATGAGCATCCGAATTCATGGGAATGTCATCAAGATCAATATGATTGCATTGATTAATTTGAGGACAATTCTTCATGAGATGTGGGCCCTCGCATCATTGACAACCTACTTGCATTGCGTCTATTGATTGTTGTAGCTTTTTCATCTCTTTCCCATACATTTGAAATTGATTGTTCAAGCTTGCAAGCGTGACTTGCCCATTATCGCTCTCTACTTGTGCTACACTTTTCCTTGTCAAATCTCGAGGTAAAGGTGCCCATTCGTATGTATTAATCGAGATGTCTTCTAACAAAACTTCGGTCGCATTAGGTGATTTATACATAAACACTCCACCGGATGAAGAATCAAGATATTGTCTAGTCAAAGCATTAGTACCCCGGTAGAACGTGTTGATGTACTCCTTCTTAGTCAAACCGTGTGGTGGGCAAGCTCTTAGCATCTTCTTGAATCATACCCACGCATCATACAAAGTCTCATCACCCTGTTGGGTGAATCCATTGATTTCCATTCCATGTCGTTCCACCTTTGACGGTAGGAAAAAAGATTGATAAACTCATTGGTTAAATCTTGAAAAGACCTAATAGAATCGGATGGCAAACTCCTTATCCAAGCTTTTGCATCTCCTTAAAGTGTAAAGGGGAATGCCCTTAACTTAAAAGAGTCATCGGTGACATCTTTGGTTTTGTATAGATCACAAATATCGTTAAAGTGTTGGATGTGTTTGAACGGATTTTCTTCGGTTAACCCATGGAAGAACATATCTTTGATCATCGTGAAATAGTTTCCCTCAATCTTCCAATTATCGGCCCCAATTGGTGGTTTTGTAATAGCCGGAGCTATCACCGTTGGTGCCACCAATCTAGCGTTCCACATCGGCGTGTCGTTTGGATCATTTAATTGCTCTTGATTAACCGGTACTTGGTTGATTGGATTACCATCTTCATTGTGAATTGCTTGACCGTTAGGATCCATCTCTTCTAAATAAAATGACAAAACCTTAAAATTTCTCCTTAATACCCGTTCTTCTCTACGGTTGTAAACCCCGTGCACGTGTTTTTCCGGATCGGAGAATGGATGTGTGAACTCTTGATCCTTTTGGGATCTCCTTTTCATACACCAAAGGTACCTATTCATCAATCACAACACAAAAACAAGCGGTTTTCCAAACAAAAATAATATATAAAACACGAAAAGTAACTTTTGTAAGGGTAAACCCTTATAAAAGGATCGAACAAATAAAAGCTTAAACCAAATATTCTACTATGCTAACCGCTCCCCGGCAGCGGTGCCAAGAAAGTATTGATGTTACGACCCGGATTTTTCCAATCGTTTTATACTTATGAGATTAATATTTACATAAATTAAACCTTACCAACATGATAAGCAATCCAAATTGTTGAGACTTGTGTTTTTTGAAAAGAGTTTTACATAACGTTTGACCGTCCAATTTGACTGATGATATCACGAACTATATAACATACGATAATTATACGTTTGTGTATATATATGTATTTATATATATTTAACATGATCTAAGGATGGTTTAACATCTCATTGTGTACTAATGACAATGAGTTATAAGTATATTTTGAAACTACTAACTTAAGTTTTCAAAACGATAACTATACGTAACATTCTTTGATATATATACTTATAACCTATAATGTTTATACATGTATCGTATATATAATGTATTTAATCACTTTTCAAGGACTTAAATACATAAAACAATATAAGTATATTCACAAAAGATAGCTATATTTGAATTCTCATTCCGTTTCCTCAAGATTTCTATACGTATATCTAGGGTATATGTACCCGTATCATACCCAGCTTCTATATGTATTTACTATTGGTATATACACATCAAATCAACATCCTAATCAACATTATTACTGCCCTAGATATGAGGTAACTAGGATTTGTCAAGTAGCATGAATTATTAGTAAGAAAATAAAATTAGGAATCCTTTTCTTTCTTTATAAACTAAAAACGTTTTTATGAATGAACACCATTTCTTCACTCCATTTTCTCATACCTACACCTTCATTTCTCTCTCAAAATACTCCTAACTTCATACTTGATCATCTCCAAGCATTTTCCCCATCATTTAGCTTCAATTACAAGCCTTAAACACCATAAGAAAACTCTTTCAAGAACATATCAAAATAACCACCCATTTGAAGAAGTATACTTCCAACCTTTTGATCTAACTACACCACTCTTTGATTCCAATATTTTTTTCTTATCTATTACAGTAAGTTTGTCCAAGTAACTTGAGGTAGTAACCTTGTTCATAATCTTGTTCGATTCATAATTATATAGCTATCTTATTTTATGTTGTAAAATTTTAACAACAAGAACATAGTTTGAATGATTTCAAAATTGTTTGCAAACTAAATAGATCCTTCTAACTTAACTTTTAAAACACTTCAAGACCTGTGATATATCATAATGATATGCTAACTTAACAAGATATAACTTGGTTTTACAAAGAACACCTTAAAAACTGAATCTACGTCGTCGGAGTGCAACCGGGGGCTGTTTTGGGTTGGATAATTAAAAACCATCTTGAACTTTGAATTGGAAGTTCATGTTCAGGAAAAATGATATTTCTTATGAATATGTTAACACATAAAAATTTCATGGTTTAACTCAAAGTGTAAGTATTTTTAGAAAAATGATCATTAAATGTTGTTTTTATGATGGAATATGATCACTTCCATAAGTTTTACCAAAGTTTGACCTATAACCTGTGATTTCGAATACAAACTAAGGTATTTTCAGTTCATATTCTTAAAATTTGACTCGATCCAAGGAAGTGGCAAGTTGAACCAACAAAAACGGAGTTGTAATGAAGAAACTACGACTAAAACAATATTGGGTATCCAAAGCTAGTTTAGCTATGAAAATATTTGGAGATAAAGTAAATTAATCATATATTTTCTAATTAATATGATATTTTATATATAATTACTTATGATTTGATTTTATATATTTCAGGACCACCCGTAAACAACACGAGAAGATTAATCATAAGACCTCATGATTGTACGCAACACGTCATTTGACAACACGGTACTTTATGTACGCAACACGTCATTTGACAACATGGTACCATGGGTCGAGATTAATTCTGATCAATACGAATACGATGGGGTCTTTATTTATTTTATTGAGCAACTAATTGTGGACCACTAACATCGGACTGCTAACTACGGACTAAGAAAATATTAAAAGTATTATAAGTATATATATATATATATATATATATATATATATATATATATATATATATATATATATATATATATATATATATATATATATATATATATATATATATATATGTAACGATTACTTGAAAAGAAAATATGTTGATATATTATATATATGGTTAGGTTTTTGATATCTATCGGAGACCAAGTCGAATTAAATACCTTCAAGGCAAAAGTGAGTTTCATTTGCTCCCTTTTTAATTGCCTTTGCAGTATATATTTTTGGGCTGAGAATACATGCGCTGCTTTTATAAATGTTTACAAAATAGACACAAGTACTTAAAAATATATTCTACGTTGAGTTGTACCACTGGTATATTTCCCTGTAGCTTGGTAACTAGTATTTACATGGGTATTGTAAACGCGAATCCTGTTGATAAATCTATCGGGCCTGACAACCCCAACCGGACTGGACGACCAGTATTCAACGGTTGCACAGTACTTCATTTTGGTGACTACACTTGGTACGGTGTAGTGAGATTTCATAATAAAGGGAATATGCGACATTGATTAAATGTTAAGTATGGTTACCAAGTGCTCAACCACTTAGAATGCTTTACATACACTTGCGAGTGTATTATGTTTATGATTATAAAATCTTGTGGTCTATTAAAATATTGAAATGATTGTTATGATAAACCTATGAACTCACCAACCTTTTGGTTGACACTTTAAAGCATGTTTATTCTCAGGTACGAATTAAGTCTTCCGCTGTGCATTTGCTCAATATAAGGACATTACTTGGAGCTGATCATCGCAATGGGACCAAATGTTGATGACTTCGTCCAGGTGGATTAGGACGGGTCCTTTCAATTGATGTGTGTGTGACTATACATCTTTTACCCTCAAAATTTATACAAGATTCAAACACTACAAATAAGCACACACAATTAACGAGCACTTAAAACTTGGTTATTATAACACTTGTTATGTAAGTATTCATTTCAAGTTCATCCCAAGAGAGCGGGGTAAGTTGAATAATTGAAACTATTAATTGATAAGGGTTTGTTTGATTGGGGGGTTTTTGATTGATTTTAATTAACAACTAAAACATGCACAAGAAAACAAACTTAAGCTTAGCAAGTAAAACTAGTAACAAGTAACGAGTAACTAAATATTAAGAACTTAAATCAATTAACTAAGTAGTGTTCACTTACCTAAGCCTCTCTATGCTTAGATTGCCCCATTTTACCCAAATTGTTATCGCATTAGTTGTTGAACTATTAAATGTTTAGCATTACTACCAAACCTTAATCAAATTATACTTTGCGAATTCACATAAGCATTGCATTCTAAGATCAAGTTAAGCATGATTGGTTATTGATATTATGCTTGGGTTGAAATCACTTAAAACCATTCAACTATCGAAATCACTTAAGATAATCGAACACCACTATGTTGACTAAAAGCCAATTGAAAACCAACTTAAATCAATAATACAATCACTTGAAATCCTTAATCTAGTTGTCTAGATCACTCAAGGTGTTGAAGCACAAATTGATTCACTTCTCAAATCACCAAAAGAGCTACTCAACCTATGTAATCAAAGTAAAGCCTAAAACAAATGCATAGCAATGGATCTATAACTAACACAATAACACTTGATCATGTATTTTATTCAAACAACATCATTCAATTGATTTAGGGAAAAATCTTTGCATTAGAGATTCATAGATAAGCAAACACAATAGATTTAGCCAATCATGGCAAAGATTACACTAATCATAAGCATTGAAACACAAATAAATATCATCTTAAAGTTATTACAAGTAATTGATTCAAAATAGAGTAAGAAAGGTCAAATACAAAGAGATAAAGATATAGAGCTAAAACTATGATGGATCTTGAGCTAACTTCCTTCAATTCACCTTCAAACTCCAATGGATGATGAAATTAGGGTTTTGTAGGTGAAAATCGGACTTAGAATTGTAGCTCCTTTCAAATGACCTAATCTCTTCCCTTTTATAGTGCTGAAAATTATGAGTTGATCAGCGACAGGAGCGCCGCTTTTGGCTCAGGAGTGTCGCTTTTGGCATTCTTCAGGAGCGGCAGGAACGGCACTTATGGCTACTGGTGGAAAATGGTGCCAAAACATACGCAAGAACGTCGCTTTTCAATTAGGTGCGGAGCTTTTGCTCATCAGGAGTGACACTTTTCATGTAGGAGCGGCGCTTTTCAAGCTGAATTCTGCACTTGCTATTTTCTTTGGCACTTTTGATCAAGACTTGGTCAACTTTACACTAAATCAAGCTTTTAGCCTCCAAATTTCCATTTAGCTCATAAGCATATCAAATAGGCTCCATAATCATCAAAAACTGAGTGAAGTGAGGGAGATATTGCGAGATAAAACATGTACAATTAGAGCAATATCAAACTCCCTACATTTGAACCTTGCTTGTCCTCAAGCAAGCAAATCAACAAAACAAGCTTTAGAGATAGAGAGCAAACATGTGATCAAAGCCAAAGTGCAAAAAGTTTGGGCAACAATTGATACCTTTCATGAATATGCACCTTGATGGCTAGAGTGACCTCCAAAACTTGCAATTGCTTAGGACCAAGCACAAACATCATCTTTTCTTCTCCTTCTTCTAACACAAGCTTAATGCAATGCTTCAAACAATCTCTTCAACTAGCATAACTTCAAGTATTCAATCCACAAATACCAACACAATCACACTTCAAGCCTAAACCTACCCGAATCAAGACACTCATGTGATGTGGAGTCAAGGATTGAACCGGATGCTCAAACTTACATCCATTAACTTGAGGAAAAAAATACCAACATTCACATTGTATGGTAAGCTTGCTTGTTTTTAGTCTATTTAATATTTGTGTACTCTAAATGTTATGATAATTAACAAAACTATAATTGAAAAGAAAAGCTTGAACAAAGAAACATTTTTTTGAATAAACTAAGTTAATTTTTGAAAAATAAAGTATGTTTAGAAAAATATGGGGTTGGGTCAAAATCACAACTATACTGTACATAATAGAAGCACCTTGAAACTTGCCATGAAACTTAGGTCAATGTAATGTATGTGAGAAGTGAAATTACTTGTTGAATCCTTGCATGAAAAAAATGACGTGAGTTATTGCTTGATGTGTGCTTGATTAATTGATTATAAATGCTAGAATACGTAGGTTGTCACACATCTTAGAGCCTTAGGTGATAGACATAATATCTAAGATTAGACTCTAAGCATCTCAATAAGTATTCTCGAAACTCATATAGTCAAACAAAATGTTACTTAATGGTAATAATAATGTGAAACTAAAATCACTAGCTTGTGACTAAAGTGGTGAAAGTGAATTTTTTTTTTTTAAAAAAAGTCGAAGATACCAAATGATAAACCAACACTTGGCTTTAAAAGACACCTTGAATGAACCTACCAAAAGGTTTTCAAAAACAAACTTTATAAAACTCAACATAGCACCAACCTAGTCGGCGGTCGAGCCTACGGTCAATCGTGGATCGACCGCATATGCTCTGATCAAAATGTGCTTTTTCAATTCTAAGATCGGACGTGGTTTGACACTTTTAGATGTTGAATTGTTTTTAAAATGATTATATCATTAGTTTTACATTATTTATTGGGAAGATTTAAACATTTGCTAATGTGAAGCTAATTATCGTCATTAAAAGACACTCGTTTAAAAGGTCAAGTGATTTTCAAACAACTATAAGCACACAAGATCAATTTTTCTCACTCAAGACATGAAATTGGTTTGCCAAATTTTAAAATATAAAGATGTCTAAAAGAAAAATAGTTTACTCCTTGAGAAAGGTATAAAGATGAGTTATTGTGAGAATATTTGATGTTAACAATCTCAGACCCAACAAACATTGGGTACCACGTTTTGTGTCTCTAACAAGTTGTAGGTTTGTTAACAAGTGTAGTGGAAGATGATGTAATCACAAATACTCAAAACACATGTCCGTGATAAATATGTCACACCGAGCACAAAGAACATGATGACGGTGATGTAATGTTTGATGGACATATTTAAAGGACCATTATCGGTAGAAGTAACATTTCTTGCAAACAAATGTGCTACTTGAATTCTAGCTTTCTATGTGCATATATCTTAACATGCTAGTTAGGTCACAACTTATTTGAATGTAGAAACATGTTATGCATATAATTGGGTAGAATGTCTTATGTGCTTGCTAGTAAAATTAGAAATAAGATAAAAACATGTCAATATATGCTTTGCATCAATACATATTTTATTATATCTTACGGACATAAAATTAATCACCCAGGATAAAATATGATGGTCATTTGAGTGAATTCATCCTTGAGCTAAAATATAAAGGATCATTCACATTAAATTAATTCAACAAAAGCAAATACTCGAGCAAAGATGCTAGCATTAAGCAAGGATAAATGACAAGATCACAAAAAGAATCATAAAAACCAAATCGAAGGAGACATCTATAGGAGACAAATTAGATCTTAAGTGTGTAGTCTAAGTTCTTCGTTTTCTAGGTATAGTGTAGATTTCCAAAGTTCAACTTTGTAGTCTTACTAAAGGGGTTGTATATGATTTATATCATCTATGATTAATGAGATACATTAGTGATGATAGAACTCATTCTAGGCTTACACTTAAATGATATTATTCTTGTCTAAATTATTAGAGTAGTAGTCTCTGATAAAAATTATTAGTTAAATGCATAAGCATTTGTTGAGTTGTTAAAATGTCTAAAACACACTTAGACATATTAGGATGGATGATTCTAAATCTTTGAGGTTAGAAACTTTAAGAAGAATTCATGGTCTAAATTTCTAAACTAGGATTAGGTTTGCGTCAAATGAACACCTAGAACAAACGAGTGAAATGAAAAGTTTCACTAACCTTATAGATAAGTGCTAAGGTATTAGACACACCTATGGAAATCAATGCTAGATTATCACTCAAAGGTGTAGGTGTGACTCTAAAGGTAGGTATGTCTCTGGGATACTCTTTAGAAATAAAAATCATACAGACATCCTAGAAGGATAAAGGAATAATCAAACATAACACATGAAAAGTCCAACACAGTGTGACTAATAGTTAAGGATGTTCTTGAACTAGAAACTAGAACTAAACCATTTCAAATATCTAGTTTAACAAAAGCTAATCACATTGAAAAGAAAAGAGAAGTTGTTTAAAATAATCATAAAAAAAGAACCTCGAGAATGTATATCATCTTATGTATGATCTTAACATAAGAATAACTAGATCTCAAGCTCTTAATCAAAATTCACATGCATTCATTTCTACACTTGAGCCCAACATGGTTAAACACGTTTCACTTAATGAAAATTGGGCAATAACCAAAACAATAAGAATTATATTAATTCTTGAGAAATAATGTACATGATCTAATGTTTATGTAAGTGAACACACAAAATAAGAATCAAATGATTTCTTATAAAAGATGATAATATAGGATTTAGTCTACATAGAGAAAAGAAATTATGAAATTCGCTCTAGTTGTTAGATTAAAACCCACAAAGATTTTAATTGATTATAAGAATGAATGTCAAGAATGCATATATACTTGGAAATTTTTATTCTCCTCTACCACCGTATCTTGAAAGTTTTGATAGACTTAGGTAATTCTTACTTGGTCATGCATGAGAAAGGTAAAAATTTTACAATACATTATTTGCTAAGAAGTATTAGAATAAAATCTAAACTATGCAAATAGATGTTCATGAGTTGGTCATTGATCCAATTAACCATTTTCCTTGTTACAAGTTCTTTGAACTCATGGATGATAAGTTTAAAATATACTTGACAGAGAAACTTGAATGCTTTATCGTACGCTTTACACTCTAGTCTTAACTCTAGGCTTCCGCTCTTTATACACTAGGTGTAAAATGCATAATCTTTGTTTTATCTCTCATATGTGCCATATATTCTTTCATTACTTGAATGATTATGTGTGCAACATCTACTTGTTATATTTGTATGTGCAAATCTACATGTCATACTTGTATGCTCATATGATTATCATGCTTGACAACTTGAGTTATCTCTTTGGAACCTATGAAAAATGTTACCCTACACACCTAAGGATCATTAACTTGCTAATTGGATTTTATGTGTGAGGGCATTGTGCTTAATATCTACTATCCAACATGCTTTATATTTTTCATCATGCTTATGTGCTTACATGCTTATGATTTATTAACATGTTGAATAATTATGCTTGGATGTTTTTATGCTCATGATCTAATAGAACACTCCAAATTGTTAACTATGATACATGGACAATGTTAACTGGTTAACATTATTCATAGTCAAGTTAACATATGCTGACATGATGATAATTGTCTTAGATCATAATTGTTGAGTGCCTGATAAGTAATTTGATATTAGCTTGCTTGCCATGAGTTCTGTGATTGCTTGTTACATTATATCACTTAAGTGCACTCTAGGGCTATATTTGAAAAGATAACTAAATAAGTAGTAATTTATTGTATATATAATTTGATATCAATTTGCGAGTTAAATGCCTACCTGATCTAGTTATTTAGGTTATGTATATGTTCATCAATATTCATGCTATGGAACATGCCTTTATTTGATTATCATGATTACTTGTTTGCTATGCATGATTGCTTGTTTTGATGTGATATATGCTTACAATAATGAAAAATTATTCTTGAGTTCTATGTTTGCATATATTTCTATCAATACATGTGAGACTTCAAACGCACTGTTATGATCAGTGTTGCAAAACTCGGCCAACTCGACCGAGTTATCGGTGGGAAATCGACAGAAGGGAGCAAACGAGTAATCGTGGCCAAACTCGCTAAAAACTCGGTCAACCGCCGGTCAACGGTAGTCAAACACCATTAAACGGTGTCGGACAACTTAGATGTTGCCAGAATCGAGTAAAGATGAGGGAGGAGAACACAAAAATCAAAAAAAAAGAAGAAATGAAGAAAAAAAGTTAAAACCTCTAAAATCCGGTGACTGGAGTTGGGGTTTTTGTTCCTGGAAGAATATTTCTTAATGATATGTATAATAATAAAGAAAAAGAAACAAGGCAACTCGTGATTTTTTAAGATCTGGTCTGGTATTGATAGTGATATGTCTGTACTAATAGTGATATTTTAATTATTTATTCTTTTTTCTTTTATCAATGGACAATAATAGCCCCTCAAGTTTTACCAAACTTTAATACCAAGAACAAAGTAGATATGAATTCTTGAACCTTTAAATAAATGACAATAACAACCCCTGTTATTTATATATTATCACAATATATATATATATATATATATATATATATATATATATATATATATATATATATATATATATATATATATATTAAAAGTCAACATTAGTCAAACCCCGAGTTCTCCTCTGAGTTCTCCCCGATTCGCCGAGAACTCCTCAAAAACCTCTGGCCAAGTTCTCCCTGAGTCGCGAGTTTTACAACCTTGGTTATGATCATCACCCATGCAAAGGGAAGTCCCAATATGTCACACTTTCGATCCGTTAAAAGATCTTTCGAGAAATCTAAAGGGCTCTATGCATCATGGATATCATGTGACTTGGAGATTCGTATGATGGTGGATCGCTACTGTTTAGAAGAGTGGTATATGTGCATTAGTTGTTTTATGCATAACCTCTTGGCTCTCAAAGGAACAAACACCTGTAGCCCTCTCTACTACCGAAGTCGAGTATGTAGCAATTGGAAGATCATGTACTCAAGGCTTATGGATGAAACAAACTTTCCTCGATTACAGCACCATTTCTTCCGAAACTCATAGATGTGTACATATGTGTGCTAAAATTGGACTAGTCAACCTAATAACTGATTCTTTGAAAACCAATTTAGCTTTGATCATTACGTGATAAGTGAAAAATTTACATGCTCTATATTTTTAGGTTATAAATATGTTCATCATTGAGTATACAAAGAGAAATGCTCTTAGTTGAATATCCAGAAACTTAGTGAATGCTTTTTCAATGATAACTTATCATGTGGATAACATTTTGACTTATCATATATGCCTTATTGATCACTATTACTTGACATGCTTCGACTAATATGCTCATAATGTTGAATAGATTTTCCTCATGCATGTTTTAAGTTTATATATAAATTAGATCGTTATGCATCATTACGTATATTAGCTTCATCATGCCACTCATACTTGTATTCTTACAATATGTATTCAACATGCTATGCTTATATTATGTGCAATATGCTTGACCTGCTATGCTTATGATATGTGCCATATGTATGTCATGCTTGTGTCCTTACATGCTTGTTTGAAACTACAGTATCTATAGTGTTGCATGATATGATTACGTGTGCTACTCTTACTTGTTTGCCATGTTATGTTATGCTTGTGTTTTAACATGTTTGTTTAAACCTACTTTCTTTCATACATGCTCTAGCATCTAAGCTTATAAATATGATTGTTATGAATGATTATTCGCTTGACAATTGATCTCATATATATTAGCTTTTGCATGCTACTCTCACTTATGTTTCCACATTGTGCTATGTGCAATATGTATACCATGATATGCTATATGGTTCTAATGCTTGTTTAAACTTACTTGCTTCTATACATGTATGAAATTGGTAGAACTAGTAGAGTAATGTTGGTACTTTATGATAGTGTTGCATGATATACTAAGTCTTCTGCTCACTACATGTTATATCTCACATTCATGTTATATCATTCATTAACTCTGATATGTGGTGGTTTATACGCACTTTTGATCTTACGTGCTCTCTAACGATCACATATATTGGTCAAAGTGCTCGCTCCATTATCTTAGTTATGTATGACGCACAATGATTCTTATGCTTGCTATATATTATTATATGTGTGCACTAACCCTTGATTATAGGTTTATATAGCTCCACTATAGCTCGTTGAATTCATATGATTCATTACTTGGTCTTATGACTATGTATGTTTCAAGGGGGAGCAATATGGTTCAAAGGGGAGCATTACTCTAGGGCGCGCTTAGTTCCAGGGGGAGCTAACATTTTTGCTTCGGTAAAAGGGGGAGAATGGTAAGTGATGTTAACACCTGTGTTGTATTGTACGTTTAAGCACACTTACATAGGTTTGTCATCATCAAAAAGGGGGAGAATGTTAGTTAGTGATCCAATGATTTTCAAATGTTAACCACTTTGTTTTAATGATGACACCAAGTCTTATGTGCTTAAAAAGCGTATAGAACAACACAAGTTCGTGAGCCTACACATTCTCTAGCAAACGACCAATACACAAAATAAACAAAGTCAAAAGAGTCAATTGTAAAACCTTGGATGAGCACGGATGGGTCCACGGTCGACCAATCAGACCGTGGATGCCATGTACCTTGGTTCTGAGGAATAAGGTGCACGGTCGACTCCACGATCAACCATGGGTCGACCACAGTTTTCACTGTCCGAATTTTCTACAAATTTATTTCGACCACTTCGGGGCATCTATAATTTATGAAACTTATTTAAAAATGCTTAAAATAGTTGCCTCATTAAAGTTCAAATGATTTTTGGTCACTAAAATGATAATCTTGGTTAATCACACCTAATGACGTCTTAATGACACTTTATGTTGTGATCAATGTTAAACACATAAGTGTTGCTAAAAGTCCTTTTGCAAAGTCATCCTTTTTAAATCTAAACTAAATGTAGATATGATTAGGATGGTCATTAAAGTCCCAACTAAAGATATGCTCTCCACTTGATTAACTATTAAGCATTACTTACATGCTTAATAAGAGTTTAGTGTAAACTCCCAAAAGTCTTCATGTAAAAGAAATGGGTCTTATTTGAAAGGTTGCAAGTAACCAATGAATGCATATGCTTAGAACCAAATGTTGACAAATGCATGGAAGACTTGTGATATGATCTTTGGAAGCTTGCTAATTGTCATGGAGCAAAAATCAGCATTTACCCTTTCTAGTAATCAATGACACAATGCAAGGACTAAGTGACTTTCCTCTTTTGAAAGCTCATGTCCACTTCAATGAATGCATCCAAAGTATAAGCTGAAGGTTAAGGACTTCCAGGTGTATTAAGCATCTTTTGAAGACTCTATATTGAGTAAGAATCCAAAAATTCAAAGTCAAAAGAGCTCCAATGGATATATTGAAAAGCTGTCCATAGGTTGCGCGGTCTAGGCAACGGTCGACCGTTGATCGACCGCAGTTTTGTCTGCCAAGATTTTCTTGGACTATAAATATACCACTTTGCCAAACTAGAAGACCACCTCTTTCCAACATACTTTCAAAGTCATATCAACTAATATCCCAAGCCTCAAGCACATATCTATTGACAGATTAGAGAGAAAGAGAGATTCTATTTACACTAAGTAGAATTACATTGTAAACTCTATGCTTATAATTTTTATCTTTAAGTTTACTTTGTGGGATACTTCCTTAGGGGTTAAGGAAGTTAAATAGTTCTTGTGATAGGAAACACTATCTTACTTAGTGATTCAACCTCCTTAAAGTGATCTAGGAAGTTGATTAATTCTATTGGGAATTAATACTTGTCCAAGGTGAAGACAAGTTTGATCTAAGTAAGGTTGGTGTAACCTATTGAAGAACTATGAGGGATTAAGTTAGAAGAATTGATTTTGTGATAAGAACATCATCTTATCTAGTGATCCTTCTTCCTTAAAGGTGTGTTAGGAAGTTGTTTATATTTCCATTGGGAAATTGATGCTTGTACAAGGTGAAGACGAGTGTGATCTAGGAATAGTATTGGTGTGGCTTATTGAAGACCATTTGGTGTAACCGGATCTCTACTGGGTTTGGAGAAATGCTTAGTGAAGCTAACTCCCAATTAGTGAATCATGGAATGGATTAAGGAGGATTAGTTAACATCCTCCTGAACCACTATAAATCCTTGTGTTTGTTCACTTACATTATTTACATACTTTCATTAATAAACACAAATGCTTCCACACTTAAAACTTATGTTTTGATTGTTAAAGATCTCGATAAAGTTTTAAGAAAACACTAAGGTTGTATTCTCGAGTCTTTCTTTTAGCGAAAAAGAGTGGAGAATAAAGGGGGTGAGAGTGTTTTACTATCCTTCCCAATCCGTCCAAATATGGGCGGAGAGTTTTGGTGACAAAATCTAATTTAAAACTCGAGAATCGCTGTTATTTTTTAATCTATCAATCTCCTCTTCTTTCCATCATAAATAAATCTCGAGAATACAGCCTAAGTAAATATTCACCCCCTAGTTACTTACACGCATCTTTATCATTGCTACGTAAATACTAATGGACCACACCAGTTCATGGTTTGTTAATAAAGCACTTAGCCACTTCAAGAGCCCCTTCGTATTAAAGCAGTTGGAGGCGAATTTTACAAATATCAACTTATATATATGGCATCATGTGTTCACTTGGTTAAGAGTCACATACTGTCACGACCCTACTTTTTCCGTTATTTTTTTAATTAATATTTAACTTTCGTTAACTGGTATCCTTGCCATGTCATTTTTATGTGACTTGATTATATTCTATATATATTAAATAATATTCCTATATTATTTATTAAATCAAAAGATGTGTTTATGTGTTAGTACGTTCCTGCGTATAACGTTTTTATTCGATGAATCGTCTCGGTTTTCAAACCAACGATTAGACTTTCGTGATTTTCAGTCCGAATTATTTTATCTATGATATTTCTATGCCATATGAAATAATAAAATATTTCTATATTTTATTTTTCGCGAGTGCGAGTTCTTTTTGTATTCTTAATCGCGTAGCAGTGTTTTCTCGAATCGGGCTACGTTTGGACTTTAGGGCCAAAAGAAAATTCAAGGAAACATTTTTGGGCTAGTGGTGCCCACCCCCATGACCAATTTTGGTTAGCCCTTGCCCATAACCCATTCTTTGTTCGATTTTTGTTTTACACTTCATTTACACATTTTAATTTTTTCAAAAACACTTTTTTTCCTCTTTCCTCCCTCTCATTGTAGTTGAACCCTAACTCATTTCATCCTCCAAAAATCAGCCAAGAACAATCAAACATCAATTGATCATCATTTCTCAAGACTAATTACACAATTGGGTTCTCCTCTTAGCGTTCTACATCATCCTTCTTCCCAATTCTTGATTAGGGTAAAATCATAAACCCTAGTTTTTTATTTCTATTTATTTTGACTGCTATTAGCCATGTTTTGATGTTATAGTGCTTGTATGCGATTGTGGATTGTTGGATTTGTTGCTTGGAATAAAAAACTTGATGATTTCGGTTTATATAATTTTGAACAGCAGCTATAAGGCTATTTTGTGACCTTTAACATGTGAATCTGTTATGGAAAAGCATTTAATTGAATTCCTTTCTTTGAGTACATAAATTTTCATACAGTATTCATATTAATCAAATAAACGGATCATAAAATACGCGTAACACAAGTATTCATAACACATATATATATATATATATATATATATATATATATATATATATATATATATATATATATACACACACACACACACACATATGAACATCTGATATGGTTTTGATTTTTAGACCATCTCTAGAACTTTTGATTGATCTAATGTGTTAGGATTGATGATTTTTGGATCATCCAAATCCGAGTCACATATCAAAATGTATGAACATTTCAAGTTTTAAAATGAATTGAATTGATAAATGGTGTAAGACCAGGTTTTCTCATAATATGAGCCTGAAATGGTTTGTTCTTGACCATCTCAAGGTTTCGGTATGGTGGCTTAGATGAAGATATATATAAAATTCGTCAAAAATCGACACCCGGTCGTCAAGATACGACCTGATAAGTTTTAATGAAACTTATTGTTATAAAATTGAACTTAGGTTATAAAATTAATAATTTCCATTATTATTAAATTAATTAAGTTATAAAAAGGATTTTTAATAATAAATACTTATGGTATACATTTATTATATGATTTAATTAATATTTATATTATAATTTAATCATTTCTATAATTAAACTTATGATATAATAATACAATTATTACTAATATAACACTTATGTTAAAAATAAACACTTATGATAGGAAATCATTATTTAAAACATATAATAATGATTAATTATCATTTATTTATGATAAGATGTAATTATTAAATATTTATGACTTAGTTAATTAATTAAATATTTATGGTATGATAATTAAATTAAAATAGTTATGATATAAGTAATATTTCATTATTAATTAAAAGACTTATATTATGATTAATAATTCTTTATTAATTAAGATACTTGTGGTATGAATAATATTTAATTATTAATTAAATACTTATGTTATATTTATTATAACATTTAAACTTATGTTAACTTATTAAATCAATTTAATTTAGTTAAACTTATTTGTTATATCAAGTTTAATACAAATATTATATTAAATAATATTATGACATATGATATTAAAATTATTTATTAATACATTAAATACAAAGGTTGACTTAGGTTGACCGAAGTTGACTTTGGTTGACTTTTCGATTGACTTTCACGTTTAACTTTCATTTGACTTTCTAAAAAGTCAAATAAGGAAACATTCTAAATAAGCAAACTTTCTAAATGAGGAAGCTTTCTAAAATAGAAATTTTCCAAAAATAAAAACTTACCAAAAATAAAAACTTTCCAAAAATAGAATTTTTCCAAAAATAGAAACTTTCTAAAAATATAAACTTTCTAAAAATATAAACTTACTAAAAATATTTTTGGGATGAGAATACATGCTATGACCCGCCCTAAGTTAGATGTATTCTGACCTACCTTGTTATATTAGGTTGGAGTCCTGATCATTCTTGATCACTTTATTATTTGTATACGTGTTAGCTTTTCAAGTGCACTCAAGGTGAGTTATAGTCCCACCTTGTTCTACTACTTTAAATATTTTTGGGTTGAGAATACATGTTTTTAGTTTTGAAATGTTAGATACAAGTAATCAAAATTATGAATTATTCATTGTGAGTTGAACAAAAATATATCTTAGCTTGGTAACTTGTAACTACTGGTTTCTACAACGGTAGGCGTGAATTCTATTAATAGATCTATCGGGCTCGACCGCCCCATTCCTTGCTAGTCTGAAACACCCTACTTTTTTTTAAATATACAGTGAAAGTCTTGATTATGAAAATACCCTTAAACATACATACAGCGTGATTACTTTAAATCTATTAAGTTATATTATTACAAACGACTGGTGTTACGTTAAACTACATTTTACATAGACACAAAAGCTTAGACATCAGAGTTCGGCTTTGTCAAACATATCTTCAAACGTTCACTCTCATCCCAAACCTGCTAAGATCTAAAATCTGCAAGGGAGGAGGAGAGGGGTTAGCCGAAGCTAAGTTTTTTTTTTGAAAGGCAATGTTAGTGGTTAGTGGTTAATTCACGAAAATCCCCCCCCCCCCGAGACTCGAACCCTGGTCTCCTCGAACACCATGTTAACATGGTGACCAATGAGGCAAAGCTCCATTGGCAGTTAGCCGAAGCTAAGTGAATGGAACTATCTACAAATCTAGCATACAGTACCAACTCGTACAACAACAATTACAACTTTACTCTAGTTGGAGGAACGGCGGCCTGGCCGGGCACACGACTACTAGCTGATCGGGCTAGAGTCTACCGTTAAGTCCATACTACTGAATCCCCCAAAATAGTCCTCCACACGCAGGTGATGCATTATTCAACACTATACTCAATAAACAGTAGCCAACTGGACCCAACCTAACAGATAGAGATTGACCTCCTTGAGTAAGATCTAACAAATCGAGATCCCTCATGAGCGGAACCTAACAAGTCGAGGTTTAATCAACACAACAGAACCTTACAGATCGAGGTTCTATCAACAGTACACATTCAACACAACATGTCAACTAACAACTATAACAAAACAACAATATAATGATGTAGCACGACAAGCTACTCTATGCTACACCCGAGATAATTCCACTCACCGATTACTAGCAAGAACTCAGTGGTCTAATGTTACTGAGTCTTCTCGTCCACTTTATCACCTAAGAATGTTACTGAGGGGAAGTAATCAATCGGGGGAAGCGGGGGGAAGCAAAAACTTTTTTTTTCTTCATTTTTTGAAAAAATTTTGTTCACGAACATTATAGATTGGATGAAAATATGAACATTTAATAAAGACACTTTGTGATAGATGTTTTTATTTTGGCGGGAAAACGCTCGAAGAAATAATACATAACAATTATCGTGTTTTTCGAGCATATATCGAGGTTTTAGATATTAGGGTTTAGATATTAGGGTTTATAGGGTTTAGATATTTAGGGTTTAGGGTTTAGATTTAGGATTTAGATTGAGTTTTTAACACGAACGGTTTAGAGTTTAGGGTTTAGGGTTTTGGGTTTTGGGACTAAACCCAAAACACCAAACCCTAAACCCTAAACTCTAAATCATGCTAAATTTTACTTCACAAAACACGAAGAAAAAAAACGTTAACATTCTTCACGATCAATATTATCTTGAATGTTATTTTTGTCGATCGTTTTCTCGCCTAAATAACAACATTCATCACGAAGTCTCTTTTTTAAATGTTCATTTTTTCGTGTGAACTTGATGCCTGAAAAAAAAATTCAAAAAAAAAAATGAAAACATTTTTTTTTGCTTCCCCCCGCTTCCCACCAATTGGTTACTTCCCCATTGATATATATATATATATATATATATATATATATATATATATATATATATATATATATATATATATATATATATATATATATATATATATATATATATATATATATATATATATATATATATGCATAGCTCGTATCTAACAATTAGTATTTTTAATAATAGCATATATTTTAGTTTTTGTAAATAACACGATACTCAGTTTGGGTTGTCACTAGCATCATCTACTTGTAACACAACCTTCTTTACTTGTACTAAATACACATCTTACTTGTACTTATTGAAGAAAATATACTTGTAATATGAATTTTGTATGCAAGTAAATTACATTCGTGAAGTCTATATTCTAAACTTACTAAAGCTCTCTTTCTTTCTTAGTAAGAAACTAATTTCATATGTATATAAAATGGATCAAATAACAACTAATTCTTCTTTATATAGTGCATAAATTTAGTCATCAAACACTTGCCACAATTTGACATATTAGTTCTAGACTTCTAGCTCTCATACGTGTCTTTATATAACAATTTGAAAAACTAAAACAAATCATGACTCATGAAAGATTATGTGACTAATCTCAATTCTTGTAAACACGTGTAATTTAACTTGCCACCTTTAACACTTATAAATCTTTGTCATTAGTTTAGGATTAGAGTTCTAGATTGTCACATAATTTTCTCTAGATTCCATCACACTTGAGTCAAATATCATATTTTAAACATAAACAAGTGATAATTATTCTACTATCTGTACTCTTAATCATTGATTAAAAAATACACATATATATATATCATAACTTGTGATGACCACTTATTAAAAATTGGGATGTTATAAATCTACCCCCCTTAAGAAGATTCCGTCCTCGGAATCTGGTCAAAGTCATATGTCATGGCTACAAAATTCCATCAATTATAAGTCAGGCAACACAAATTATCATCAATTCAAGCAGTAACATATCCTACTTCTCTTCTTAACTTACTGAAACTTCCACATGATCTACCAAAATGTACGTATGTTGGCCAGACGTAATACATATTCATAGATCATACCTCCATTTCACGTCAGAAAGTCCGAGAAATCTAAGTCCAAATCATATCTATTACTACAACCAACACTTTATCTAAGCAATCTAGCATAATCAAACTAAACTATCTACAAAGCATGCATAATAGAATTTAAATGTAACAACAAGGTTATTCTAAACGTACCAGTATTTACGTCATAAGCAGCATCCTCATCAGCAATCATTTGATAAGCTCTCGCCTCAGCTTTTCTCTTTTGTCCTACCGAAGAAGCCGAAGATCCTCCTGCTGACACTGACTGTGCCCCTGGCCCTGTGTAGTGACCCGAACTTTTCCATGTTTATATATATTAATTGAGATTGATATTTACATGATTAAATGTTTCCAACATGTTAAGCAATCAAACTTGTTAAGACTTGATTAATTGAAATAGGTTTCATATAGACAATTGACCACCCAAGTTGACCGGTGATTCACGAACGTTAAAACTTGTAAAAACTATATGATGACATATATATGGTTATATATATAGTTAACATTATATTATGATAATTAAACATATCATTAAGTATATTAACAATGAACTACATATGTAAAAACAAGACTACTAACTTAATGATTTTGAAACGAGACATATGTGTAACGATTATCGTTGTAACGACATTTAATGTATATATATCATATTAAGAGATATTCGTACATCATAATATCATGATAATATAATAATTTAAAATCTCTTTTGATATTATAAACATTGGGTTAACAACATTTAAAAAGATCGTTAACCTAAAGGTTTCAAAACAACATTTACATGTAACGACTAACGATGACTTAACGACTCAGTTAAAATGTATATACATGTAGTGTTTTAATATGTATTTATACACTTTTGAAAGACTTCAATACACTTATCAAAATACTTCTACTTAACAAAAATGCTTACAATTACATCCTCGTTCAGTTTCATCAACAATTCTACTCGTATGCACCCGTATTCGTACTCGTACAATACATAGCTTTTAGATGTATGTACTATTGGTATATACACTCCAATGATCAGCTCTTAGCAGCCCATGTGAGTCACCTAACACATGTGGGAACCATCATTTGGCAACTAGCATGAAATATCTCATAAAATTACAAAAATATGAGTAATCATTCATGACTTATTTACATGAAAACAAAATTACATATCCTTTATATCTAATCCATACACCAACGACCAAAAACACCTACAAACACTTTCATTCTTCAATTTTCTTCATCTAATTGATCTCTCTCAAGTTCTATCTTCAAGTTCTAAGTGTTCTTCATAAATTCCAAAAGTTCTAGTTTCATAAAATCAAGAATACTTTCAAGTTTGCTAGCTCACTTCCAATCTTGTAAGGTGATCATCCAACCTCAAGAAATCTTTGTTTCTTACAGTAGGTTATCATTCTAATACAAGGTAATAATCATATTCAAACTTTGGTTCAATTTCTATAACTATAACAATCTTATTTCAAGTGATGATCTTACTTGAACTTGTTTTCGTGTCATGATTCTGCTTCAAGAACTTCGAGCCATCCAAGGATCCATTGAAGCTAGATCCATTTTTCTCTTTTCCAGTAGGTTTATCCAAGGAAATTAAGGTAGTAATGATGTTCATAACATCATTCGATTCATACATATAAAGCTATCTTATTCGAAGGTTTAAACTTGTAATCACTAGAACATAGTTTAGTTAATTCTAAACTTGTTCGCAAACAAAAGTTAATCCTTCTAACTTGACTTTTAAAATCAACTAAACACATGTTCTATATCTATATTATATGCTAACTTAATGATTTAAAACCTGGAAACACGAAAAACACCGTAAAACCGGATTTACGCCGTCGTAGTAACACCGCGGGCTGTTTTGGGTTAGTTAATTAAAAACTATGATAAACTTTGATTTAAAAGTTGTTATTCTGAGAAAATGATTTTTATTATGAACATGAAACTATATCCAAAAATTATGGTTAAACTCAAAGTGGAAGTATGTTTTCTAAAATGGTCATCTAGACGTCGTTCTTTCGACTGAAATGACTACCTTTACAAAAACGACTTGTAACTTATTTTGTCGACTATAAACCTATACTTTTTCTGTTTAGATTCATAAAATAGAGTTCAATATGAAACCATAGCAATTTGATTCACTCAAAACGGATTTAAAATGAAGAAGTTATGGGTAAAACAAGATTGGATAATTTTTCTCATTTTAGCTACGTGAAAATTGGTAACAAATCTATTCCAACCATAACTTAATCAACTTGTATTGTATATTATGTAATCTTGAGATACCATAGACACGTATACAATGTTTCGACCTATCATGTCGACACATCTATATATATTTCGGAACAACCATAGACACTCTATATGTGAATGTTGGAGTTAGCTATACAGGGTTGAGGTTGATTCCAAAATATATATAGTTTGAGTTGTGATCAATACTGAGATACGTATACACTGGGTCGTGGATTGATTCAAGATAATATTTATCGATTTATTTCTGTACATCTAACTGTGGACAACTAGTTGTAGGTTACTAACGAGGACAGCTGACTTAATAAACTTAAAACATCAAAATATATTAAAAGTGTTGTAAATATATTTTGAACATACTTTGATATATATGTATATATTGTTATAGGTTCGTGAATCAACCAGTGGCCAAGTCTTACTTCCCGACGAAGTAAAAATCTGTGAAAGTGAGTTATAGTCCCACTTTTAAAATCTAATATTTTTGGGATGAGAATACATGCAGGTTTTATAAATGATTTACAAAATAGACACAAGTACGTGAAACTACATTCTATGGTTGAATTATCGAAATCGAATATGCCCCTTTTTAATTAAGTCTGGTAATCTAAGAATTAGGGAACAGACACCCTAATTGACGCGAATCCTAAAGATAGATCTATTGGGCCTAACAAACCCCATCCAAAGTACCGGATG
Organism: Rutidosis leptorrhynchoides; assembly: GCF_046630445.1. Lineage (NCBI taxonomy): Eukaryota > Viridiplantae > Streptophyta > Magnoliopsida > Asterales > Asteraceae > Rutidosis > Rutidosis leptorrhynchoides. The sequence goes on from NC_092338.1 coordinate 348,615,106, forward strand.
CTTTAGTACTTCGAAATTTATATCATATCCGAAGGGTGTCCCGGAATGATGGGGATATTCTTATATATGCATCTTGTTATTGTCGGTTACCAGGTGTTCACCATATGAATGATTTTTATCTCTATGTATGGGATGTGTATTGAAATATGAAATCTTGTGGTCTATTGTTACGATTTGATATATATAGGTTAAACCTATAACTCACCAACATTTTTGTTGACGTTTAAAGCATGTTTATTCTCAGGTGAATACTAAGAGCTTCCGCTGTTGCATACTTAAATAAGGACGAGATTTGGAGTCCATACTTGTATGATATTGTGTAAAAACTGCATTCAAGAAACTTATTTTGTTGTAACATATTTGTATTGTAAACCATTATGTAATGGTCGTGTGTAAACAGGATATTTTAGATTATCATTATTTGATAATCTACGTAAAGCTTTTTTTAAAACCTTTATCTATGAAATAAAGGTTATGGTTTGTTTTAAAAATGAATGCAGTCTTTGAAAAACGTCTCATATAGAGGTCAAAACCTCGCAACGAAATCAATTAATATGGAACGTTTTTAATCAATAAGAACGGGACATTTCAGTTGGTATCCGAGCGTTGGTCTTAGAGAACCAGAAAATTTGCACTAGTGTGTCTTATCGAGTTTGTTAGGATGCATTAGTGAGTCTGGACTTCGACCGTGTTTACTTGAAAAATGATTGCTTAACAAATTTTGTTGGAAACTATATATTTTTAACATGTGAATATTATGTGATATATTAATCTCTTAACGCGTTTGATATTATGTGATAGATGTCTACCTCTAGAACAAGTCCCATTGACTCACCTAATAATAATGAAGAGTCAAATGTAAATTGGAATGATTCGTGGACTGATTCACAAGTTCCCGAAGAGGAACCGGAAGAAGAGTCGGAACCGGAAGAAGAATCGGAACCGGAAGAAGAATCGGAACCGGATGAAGAAATAGAACCGGTGGGGGAAATAATAAAACGGTTAAGTAAAAGAAAATCCTCAACCAACCGACCAAGGTTAATTATGGTCAATGGTGTTTCCGCCAAGGAAGCAAAATATTGGGAGGATTACCAATTCTCCGATGAATCGGATTCCGACGAGAATTCCGATGATGTTATAGAAATTACCCCAACTGAATTTAAAAAGGCAAAAGAAAATAATAAGGGAAAGGGCATAAAAATAGAGAAATCTAATTCCAACCCCGATGAACTTTATATGTATCGTCAACGCCCGAAGTCCTTAAGTTGTAACAATGACCCGGGAACCTCTAAACCACCAGGTTTTTCTAAACCAATGTGGACAACGACGGCTCGTATTAGGGGAACATCATATATCCCTAGAAACTTGGCAAAACGAACCAAAACCGAAGAAGAAGAAGAAACGAGCGAGTCGGAATAAGATAGTTGTATTCGTGTGGTGTAATATATGTAATATAGTGTTCGTATGCTTTATGATATATGTAACTCTTGTCTATTTTACAGTTTAAAAACACAAAATGGATAGACAACCCAATATTTTAAGAGACCTACCCGGAGACATGATTGATGAAATCTTGTCTAGAGTCGGCCAGAATTCCTCGGCACAACTATTTAAGGCGAGATCAGTTTGTAAGACATTCGAAGAACGTTCCAAGAATGTCTTGGTTTATAAGAGACTTTCGTTTGAAAGATGGGGGATATCACATTGGGAAACCCATAAGTTACGATGTGTTTACTTTGACGCATATATTGCGGGGAACCCAAATGCTATTTTACGCAACGGGTTAAGAAATTATTTTGACTCAATATATCCGAATATTGGACTTCGTGATTTAGAAAAAGCGGCTAACATGCAACATAAAGAAGCATGTTATGCTTACGGATTAGTAATGTTCGCTTCTCACCAAAGTGAGAACAAGAACATCGGGCTACAACTATTAAACAAAACGTTTCCACAAGTGACGGAGTCGGTAATTGGGGTAAGAAATGAGGTTTTTAGATTATTACGGGACTGTTGGACATTACGTAACCCTCGTCCCTTTGACGACGTTACAACACGCTGTCTTATCAACGGCCATAACGGTTATGTTGCACAAGACCAAGGATGGGAAGTAGTCCTAGTAAAACCAGAATGCATGACTTGTTTCTGGACGTATGAATTACGTGTCTTTATTGCCTTTGCTGAACGACTTGTGTACTAGCTAGAATTATCTTCACAACTATCTTGTATCAAAGTTATTGTGTGCTATATTTCAAGCTTTATGTAAAATAAGCGGTATTGTAAGTTTGTAAAATATTGTATAAAAGTTTGAACGCGAAATATTATTATAATCAGTTTTTCATATAGAATTGTAGTAGTTGAATTGTATATTAGCTACTAAGTATGAACTTAACGGGTAGGTGGATTGCGAAATTAAACTTATAAAATGCTAATATGAAGAAAAAGCTTTTATAAATGAGTTCATATTATGCTACGAAATACTATTAACTACTCTTAATATTCTGTATGATTAACTTGTTCCATTTGACTATTTTGAAGGAAATGGCACCGACTACTCGACACACCGTGAATATGAATGAAGAGGAATTCCGTACTTTTCTAGCTTCAAACATAGCCGCAGTACAGGCTGCGCTACATACCAACAATAACCTTGGATCTAGCAGTACAGGAAATCGTGTAGGATGCACCTACAAAGAATTCACTGCCTGCAAACCTTTGGAATTTGATGGAACCGAAGGACCGATCGGATTGAAACGGTGGACCGAGAAGGTCGAATCGGTGTTTGCCATAAGTAAGTGTACTGAAGAGGACAAAGTGAAGTACGCTACGCATACCTTCACAGGTTCTGTATTAACATGGTGGAATACCTATCTAGAGCAAGTGGGACAAGACGATGCGTACGCACTACCGTGGTCAGCATTCAAGCACTTGATGAACGAGAAGTACCGTCCCAGAACCGAGGTCAATAAGCTCAAGACAGAACTTAGAGGGTTACGAACCCAAGGATTTGATATTACCACGTACGAAAGACGATTCACAGAATTGTGCCTATTGTGTCCGGGAGCATTCGAAGATGAGGAAGAGAAGATCGACGCGTTTGTGAAAGGATTACCGGAAAGAATCCAAGAAGATATAAGTTCACACGAGCCCGCCTCCATACAACAGGCATGTAGAATGGCTCACAAACTCGTGAACCAAATTGAAGAAAGAATTAAAGAACAGACTGCTGAAGAGGCCAATGTGAAGCAAGTCAAAAGAAAGTGGGAGGAAAACGGTGATAAGAATCACCAATACAACAACAGCAGCAATTACAACAATAATCGCAACAATTATCCCAACAATCGCAACATCAATCGCAACTACAACAAACGGCCCAACAATAACAACAACAACAACAACAGCAACAGCAACTACAACAATCATCCCAACAACAATAATAACCGCAACAACAACAACAATCAGAAGCAGCTATGCCAAAGGTGTGAAAAGTATCACTCGGGGTTCTGCACCAAATTTTGCAACAAGTGTAAAAGAAATGGTCATAGCGCGGCGAAGTGTGAGGTCTACGGACCAGGGGTTAATAGAACGAAAGGAACAAATGGTGTCGGAACGAGTAATGGCGGAGCAAGTAGTGTCGGAGCAAGTTATGCCAATGTAGTTTGTTATAAATGTGGAAAACCGGGCCACATTATTAGAAATTGCCCGAACCAGGAGAACACGAATGGACAAGGCCGCGGAAGAGTTTTCAATATTAATGCGGCACAGGCACAGGAAGACCCGGAGCTTGTTACGGGTACGTTTCTTATTGACAATAAATCTGCTTACGTTTTATTTGATTCGGGTGCGGATAGAAGCTATATGAGTAGAGATTTTTGTGCTAAATTAAGTTGTCCATTGATGCCTTTGGATAGTAAATTTTTACTCGAATTAGCAAATGGTAAATTAATTTCAGCAGATAATATATGTCGGAATCGAGAAATTAAACTGGTTAGCGAAACATTTAAGATTGATTTGATACCAGTAGAGTTAGGGAGTTTTGATGTGATAATCGGTATGGACTGGTTGAAAGAAGTGAAAGCAGAGATCGTTTGTTACAAAAATGCAATTCGCATTATACGAGAAAAAGGAAAACCCTTAATGGTGTACGGAGAAAAGGGCAACACGAAGCTACATCTTATTAGTAATTTGAAGGCACAAAAACTAATAAGAAAAGGTTGCTATGCTGTTCTAGCACACGTCGAGAAAGTACAAACTGAAGAAAAGAGCATCAATGATGTTCCCGTCGCAAAAGAATTTCCTGATGTATTTCCGAAAGAATTACCGGGATTACCCCCACATCGATCCGTTGAATTTCAAATAGATCTTGTACCAGGAGCTGCACCAATAGCTCGTGCTCCTTACAGACTCGCACCCAGCGAGATGAAAGAACTACAAAGCCAATTACAAGAACTTTTAGAGCGTGGTTTCATTCGACCAAGCACATCACCGTGGGGAGCTCCTGTTTTGTTTGTCAAGAAGAAAGATGGTACATTCAGGTTGTGTATCGACTACCGAGAGTTAAACAAACTTACCATCAAGAACCGCTACCCACTACCGAGAATCGACGACTTATTTGATCAACTACAAGGCTCGTCTGTTTATTCAAAGATTGACTTACGTTCCGGGTATCATCAAATGCGGGTGAAAGAAGATGATATTCCAAAGACTGCTTTCAGAACACGTTACGGTCATTACGAGTTTATGGTCATGCCGTTTGGTTTAACTAATGCACCAGCTGTGTTCATGGACCTTATGAACCGAGTGTGTGGACCATACCTTGACAAGTTTGTCATTGTTTTCATTGATGACATACTTATTTACTCAAAGAATGACCAAGAACACGGTGAACATTTGAGAAAGGTGTTAGAAGTATCGAGGAAGGAAGAATTGTACGCTAAGTTTTCAAAGTGTGCATTTTGGTTGGAAGAAGTTCAATTCCTCGGTCACATAGTGAACAAAGAAGGTATTAAGGTGGATCCGGCAAAGATAGAAACTGTTGAGAAGTGGGAAACCCCGAAAACTCCGAAACACATACGCCAGTTTTTAGGACTAGCTGGTTACTACAGAAGGTTCATCCAAGACTTTTCCAGAATAGCAAAACCCTTGACTGCATTAACGCATAAAGGGAAGAAATTTGAATGGAATGATGAACAAGAGAAAGCGTTTCAATTATTGAAGAAAAAGCTAACTACGGCACCTATATTGTCATTGCCTGAAGGGAATGATGATTTTGTGATTTATTGTGACGCATCAAAGCAAGGTCTCGGTTGTGTATTAATGCAACGAACGAAGGTGATTGCTTATGCGTCTAGACAATTGAAGATTCACGAACAAAATTATACGACGCATGATTTGGAATTAGGCGCGGTTGTTTTTGCATTAAAGACTTAGAGGCACTACTTATATGGGGTCAAAAGTATTATATATACCGACCACAAAAGTCTTCAACACATATTTAATCAGAAACAACTGAATATGAGGCAGCGTAGGTGGATTGAATTATTGAATGATTACGACTTTGAGATTCGTTACCACCCGGGGAAGGCAAATGTGGTAGCCGATGCCTTGAGCAGGAAGGACAGAGAACCCATTCGAGTAAAATCTATGAATATAATGATTCATAATAACCTTACTACTCAAATAAAGGAGGCGCAACAAGGAGTTTTAAAAGAGGGAAATTTAAAGGATGAAATACCCAAAGGATCAGAGAAGCATCTTAATATTTGGGAAGACGGAACCCGATATAGGGCTGAAAGGATTTGGGTACCAAAATTTGGAGATATGAGAGAAATAGTACTTAGAGAAGCTCATAAAACCAGATACTCAATACATCCTGGAACGGGGAAGATGTACAAGGATCTCAAGAAACATTTTTGGTGGCCGGGTATGAAAGCCGATGTTGCTAAACACGTAGGAGAATGTTTGACGTGTTCCAAGGTCAAAGCTGAGCATCAGAAACCATCAGGTCTACTTCAACAACCCGAAATCCCGGAATGGAAATGGGAAAACATTACCATGGATTTCATCACTAAATTGCCAAGGACTGCAAGTGGTTTTGATACTATTTGGGTAATAGTTGATCGTCTCACCAAATCAGCACACTTCCTGCCAATAAGAGAAGATGACAAGATAGAGAAGTTAGCACGACTGTATTTGAAGGAAGTCGTCTCCAGACATGGAATACCAATCTCTATTATCTCTGATAGGGATTGCAGATTTGTTTCAAGATTCTGGCAGACATTGCAGCAAGCATTAGGAACTCGTCTAGACATGAGTACTGCCTATCATCCACAAACTGATGGGCAGAGCGAAAGGACGATACAAACGCTTGAAGACATGCTACGAGCATGTGTTATTGATTTCGGAAACAGTTGGGATCGACATCTACCGTTAGCAGAATTTTCCTACAACAACAGCTACCATTCAAGCATTGAGATGGCACCGTTTGAAGCACTTTATGGTAGAAAGTGCAGGTCTCCGATTTGTTGGAGTGAAGTGGGGGATAGATAGATTACGGGTCCGGATATTATACAAGAAACTACCGAGAAGATCATCCAAATTCAACAACGGTTGAAAACTGCCCAAAGTCGACAAAAGAGCTACGCTGACATTAAAAGAAAAGATATAGAATTTGAAATTGGAGAGATGGTCATGCTTAAAGTTGCACCTTGGAAAGGCGTTGTTCGATTTGGTAAACGAGGGAAATTAAATCCAAGGTATATTGGACCATTCAAGATTATTGATCGTGTCGGACCAGTAGCTTACCGACTTGAGTTACCTCAACAACTCGCGGCTGTACATAACACTTTCCACGTCTCAAATTTGAAGAAATGTTTTGCTAAAGAAGATCTCACTATTCCGTTAGATGAAATCCAAATCAACGAAAAACTTCAATTCATCGAAGAACCCGTCGAAATAATGGATCGTGAGGTTAAAAGACTTAAGCAAAACAAGATACCAATTGTTAAGGTTCGATGGAATACTCGTAGAGGACCCGAGTTCACCTGGGAGCGTGAAGATCAGATGAAGAAGAAATACCCGCATCTATTTCCAGAAGATTCGTCAACACCTTCAACAGCTTAAAATTTCGGGACGAAATTTATTTAACGGGTAGGTACTGTAGTGACCCTAACTTTTCCATGTTTATATATATTAATTGAGATTTATATTTACATGATTAAATGTTTCCAACATGTTAAGCAATCAAACTTGTTAAGACTTGATTAATTGAAATAGGTTTCATATAGACAATTGACCACCCAAGTTGACCGGTGATTCACGAACGTTAAAACTTGTAAAAACTATATGATGACATATATATGGTTATATATATAGTTAACATTATATTATGATAATTAAACATATCATTAAGTATATTAACAATGAACTACATATGTAAAAACAAGACTACTAACTTAATGATTTTGAAACGAGACATATGTGTAACGATTATCGTTGTAACGACATTTAATGTATATATATCATATTAAGAGATATTCGTACATCATAATATCATGATAATATAATAATTTAAAATCTCTTTTGATATTATAAACATTGGGTTAACAACATTTAAAAAGATCGTTAACCTAAAGGTTTCAAAACAACATTTACATGTAACGACTAACGATGACTTAACGACTCAGTTAAAATGTATATACATGTAGTGTTTTAATATGTATTTATACACTTTTGAAAGACTTCAATACACTTATCAAAATACTTCTACTTAACAAAAATGCTTACAATTACATCCTCGTTCAGTTTCATCAACAATTCTACTCGTATGCACCCGTATTCGTACTCGTACAATACACAGCTTTTAGATGTATGTACTATTGGTATATACACTCCAATGATCAGCTCTTAGCAGCCCATGTGAGTCACCTAACACATGTGGGAACCATCATTTGGCAACTAGCATGAAATATCTCATAAAATTACAAAAATATGAGTAATCATTCATGACTTATTTACATGAAAACAAAATTACATATCCTTTATATCTAATCCATACAACAACGACCAAAAACACCTACAAACACTTTCATTCTTCAATTTTCTTCATCTAATTGATCTCTCTCAAGTTCTATCTTCAAGTTCTAAGTGTTCTTCATAAATTCCAAAAGTTCTAGTTTCATAAAATCAAGAATACTTTCAAGTTTGCTAGCTCACTTCCAATCTTGTAAGGTGATCATCCAACCTCAAGAAATCTTTGTTTCTTATAGTAGGTTATCATTCTAATACAAGGTAATAATCATATTCAAACTTTGGTTCAATTTCTATAACTATAACAATCTTATTTCAAGTGATGATCTTACTTGAACTTGTTTTCGTGTCATGATTCTGCTTCAAGAACTTCGAGCCATCCAAGGATCCATTGAAGCTAGATCCATTTTTCTCTTTTCCAGTAGGTTTATCCAAGGAAATTAAGGTAGTAATGATGTTCATAACATCATTCGATTCATACATATAAAGCTATCTTATTCGAAGGTTTAAACTTGTAATCACTAGAACATAGTTTAGTTAATTCTAAACTTGTTCGCAAACAAAAGTTAATCCTTCTAACTTGACTTTTAAAATCAACTAAACACATGTTCTATATCTATATTATATGCTAACTTAATGATTTAAAACCTGGAAACACGAAAAACACCGTAAAACCGGATTTACGCCGTCGTAGTAACACCGCGGGCTGTTTTGGGTTAGTTAATTAAAAACTATGATAAACTTTGATTTAAAAGTTGTTATTCTGAGAAAATGATTTTTATTATGAACATGAAACTATATCCAAAAATTATGGTTAAACTCAAAGTGGAAGTATGTTTTCTAAAATGGTCATCTAGACGTCGTTCTTTCGACTGAAATGACTACCTTTACAAAAACGACTTGTAACTTATTTTGTCGACTATAAACCTATACTTTTTCTGTTTAGATTCATAAAATAGAGTTCAATATGAAACCATAGCAATTTGATTCACTCAAAACGGATTTAAAATGAAGAAGTTATGGGTAAAACAAGATTGGATAATTTTTCTCATTTTAGCTACGTGAAAATTGGTAACAAATCTATTCCAACCATAACTTAATCAACTTGTATTGTATATTATGTAATCTTGAGATACCATAGACACGTATACAATGTTTCGACCTATCATGTCGACACATCTATATATATTTCAGAACAACCATAGACACTCTATATGTGAATGTTGGAGTTAGCTATACAGGGTTGAGGTTGATTCCAAAATATATATAGTTTGAGTTGTGATCAATACTGAGATACGTATACACTGGGTCGTGGATTGATTCAAGATAATATTTATCGATTTATTTCTGTACATCTAACTGTGGACAACTAGTTGTAGGTTACTAACGAGGACAGCTGACTTAATAAACTTAAAACATCAAAATATATTAAAAGTGTTGTAAATATATTTTGAACATACTTTGATATATATGTATATATTGTTATAGGTTCGTGAATCAACCAGTGGCCAAGTCTTACTTCCCGACGAAGTAAAAATCTGTGAAAGTGAGTTATAGTCCCACTTTTAAAATCTAATATTTTTGGGATGAGAATACATGCAGGTTTTATAAATGATTTACAAAATAGACACAAGTACGTGAAACTACATTCTATGGTTGAATTATCGAAATCGAATATGCCCCTTTTTAATTAAGTCTGGTAATCTAAGAATTAGGGAACAGACACCCTAATTGACGCGAATCCTAAAGATAGATCTATTGGGCCTAACAAACCCCATCCAAAGTACCGGATGCTTTAGTACTTCGAAATTTATATCATATCCGAAGGGTGTCCCGGAATGATGGGGATATTCTTATATATGCATCTTGTTATTGTCGGTTACCAGGTGTTCACCATATGAATGATTTTTATCTCTATGTATGGGATGTGTATTGAAATATGAAATCTTGTGGTCTATTGTTACGATTTGATATATATAGGTTAAACCTATAACTCACCAACATTTTTGTTGACGTTTAAAGCATGTTTATTCTCAGGTGAATACTAAGAGCTTCCGCTGTTGCATACTTAAATAAGGACGAGATTTGGAGTCCATACTTGTATGATATTGTGTAAAAACTGCATTCAAGAAACTTATTTTGTTGTAACATATTTGTATTGTAAACCATTATGTAATGGTCGTGTGTAAACAGGATATTTTAGATTATCATTATTTGATAATCTACGTAAAGCTTTTTTTAAAACCTTTATCTATGAAATAAAGGTTATGGTTTGTTTTAAAAATGAATGCAGTCTTTGAAAAACGTCTCATATAGAGGTCAAAACCTCGCAACGAAATCAATTAATATGGAACGTTTTTAATCAATAAGAACGGGACATTTCACCCTGCCCCAGAACTCGCTCCTCTTCCCACCGAACATTAACTTGACCTATGCCCCATTTGGTGACATCTCCAACACACGTTTTCCCTGAACGAACACATCTGAATTTCATGCCCTACAATTCCACATCTCAGACATCTTTTAGTTAAACTAGAGCACGGACCACTATGAGATGATCTACAACTATTGCACCATGAATTTTGACTTGATGATGATCTACTCTGCTCCGACTTCCCTTTCTGATTTGATCCAACCGATTTCTTTGACTTTGTACTCATTTGACTTACCTCCTCATTTTGTGATGGCACAAAATATCCTACCATACTATTTCTAGTAGCTCTCACATCACTTTCAGTCGCTTTAGCCATCTCGAATGCTTATGACAGTGACGATGAAAATATAGCGATTGATCTGTACTCTGGTTTTATAATTCTTACAAAATGCTGAACTCGATCCTTCTCAGTCGAAACCCACTATTGTACAAATCTCAACTTGTCATTAAATTCTCTGATCACATCATCTATCGACATTTCATCAGTCATTCTCATCCCAAGAAACTCCGTATTCATTCTTTCCATATCATACTCGGAACAATATTGCTCGCGAATCTTTGCACTAAATTACTCCCATGAATTCTGACTCAGTTGTTCTTTTGATAAATGACCTGTAATAGAATCCTACCAACTCATAGCCTGACCTTTAAAAAGCTGACTTGCATACAACACTCGTAACTCTGGTTCACACTGACAGGCATCTAAAGCTCGACCAACCTCTCTAAGCCAATTTAATGTCTCTGATGGATTCGAATTTCCCATATACGCAGGAGGTTGGCAACCCAAAAACTGTTTATAAGTGAACTTCCTTTTGGGCTCATACATCGGCATCTGATTCGAATACATCAACGGATTGTGAAACTGCTGGTTATACTGAGGTGGTAACCACGGTTGCTGAAAAGTACTCCCCATTTGCTGATACATATTAGGTGGAGCTGGGTACCCACCTGATAAAGCTGGAACATTTTGACTTGGAACACTGACACCCGGATTCATTGGTACCCGAGGTTGTTCTAATTCCTTAATCCGATCTAGGGCTTCTTGTAACCAACTCTCTAAATCTAAAATTTGTTCCTGCGGATTCTCTTCTGGCGCATACTCATCTTCGTCTGGGGCTCTGAACATTCAAGAAGCATCGGGGCTAGTTGCGTTTCCTGCATTATCTGCCATAACTGCACTACCACAACATCTCACACAAACGCTTAGTGGAAAACAAGTTAGTACCCATCAACTAACACACGTAATCCCTACATTCACTTAACCCGTCCCCTCAGATATGTTTGACACAACACTAGGTTTGGGAACATGACATTCAACACAATGTACATGCAGCCAAACCAAAGCTCTGATACCAAGTTGAAACACCCTACTTTTTTTTAATATACAGCGGAAGTCTTGATTACAAAAATACCCTTAAACATACATACAGCCTGATTACTTCGAAACTATTAAGTTATATTATTACAAATGACTGGTGTTACATTAAACTACATTTTACATAAACACAAAAGCTTAGACATCAGAGTTCGGCTTTGTCAAACATATCTTCAAATGTCCACTCTCATCCCACACCTGCTAAGATCCAAAATCTGCAAGGAAGGATGAGAGGGGTTAGCCGAAGCTAAGTGAATGGAACTATCTACAAATCTAGCATACAGTACCAACTCGTACAACAACAACAACAATTACAACTTTTCTCTAGTTGGAGGAACGGCGGCCTGGCCGGGCACAAGACTACTACCTGATCGGGCTAGAGTCTACCGTTAAGTCCTTACTACTGAATCCCCAGTATAGTCCTCCACACACAGGTGATGCGTCATTCAACACTATACTCAACAAATAGTAGCCAACTGGACCCAACCTAACAGATCGAGATTGACCTCCTTGAGTACGATCTAACAGATCGAGATCCCTCATGAGCGGAACCTAACAAGTCGAGGTTCGATCAACACAACATAACCTTACAGATCGAGGTTCTATCAATAGTGCACATTCAACACAACATGTCAACTAACAACTATAATAAAACCACAATATAATGATGTAGCACGACAAGCTACTCTATGCTACACCCGAGATAATCCCACTCACAGATTACTAGAAAGAACTCAGTGGTCTAATGTTACTGAGACTTCTCGTCCACTTTATCACCTGAGAATGATACAACCTAGTAAGTAATCTTTATATATATATATATATATATATATATATATATATATATATATATATATATATATATATATATATATATATATATATATGTATATATATATATATATACACACACACGCATAGCTCATATCTAAGAATTAGTATTTTTAATAATAGCATATATTTTAGTTTTCGTAAATAACACGATACTCACTTTGGGTTGTCACTAGCATCATCTACTTGTAACACAACCTTCTTTACTTATACTAAATACACATCTTGCTTGTACTTATTGAAGAAAATATACTTGTAATATGAATTTTGTAGGCAAGTAAATTACATTCGTGAAGTCTATATTCTAAACTTACTAAAGCTCTCTTTCTTTCTTAGTAAGAAACTAATTTCATATGTATATAAAATGGAAACTAATTCTTCTTTATATAGTGCATAAATTTAGTCATCAAACACTTGCCACAATTTGACATATTAGTTCTAGACTTCTAGCTCTTATACGTGTCTTTATATAACAAATTGAAAAACTAAAACAAATCATGACTCATGAAAGATTATGTGACTAATCTCAATTCTTGTAAACACGTGTAATTTAACTTGCCACCTTTAACACTTATAAATCTTTGTCATTAGTTTAGGATTAGAGTTCTAGGTTGTCACATAATTTTCTCTAGATGCCATCACACTTGAGTCATATATAATATTTTAAACATAAATAAGTGATACATTATATCAAATTCTACTATCTATACTCTTAATCTTTGATTATATCATAACTTGTGATGACACTTATTAAAAATTGGGATGTTACATAGTCGCTCTAGTCTTCAAGGGAATGTCTAGTACTTCGTAGAAGATACACCCGTTCAGTGCATGGTCCATATAAGGGTAGATAAAATGAGTTAAGTTGGGTTGCCAGGTGCTCACGGAAAATGAAATAATTATTTTAAAGACGCTTCTTGATGATACGTATAATGATCCGTTTCAAAAAGACACTAATAAACAGCATCCCGGCTAGGGTTTTACCCGGCGTAGCCAATCCCGAAAAAGAACGTCTTCCCGGCATCATCTCAGTAACCTGACCAGAAGGTTACTTATGTATGAACCCGGGAAGGACCATGTCGGACAACAACTAGCCAGGAGCGCCATATATGAATCCAGCCCGGACAAGCATGCATGCTACCGACATCACTTAGCCGGATGTAAAGGCATTAAGAAGATAAGGATTATATTAACACATAAATAAGCCTGCTGATAAACCGGCAGCAATTTTTCCCGGTCATGACATACACCGTGAAGAAACACTTGGAATAAATACGAGGCAAAACCCTCCCAATTGATCAAGGCATTCACCCGTAATGACCTAGTCAGGACCACCACACTACCGGAACTACCACAACTTCATGGTTTGGTATTTCGAACCAGTACAAGGAAAATGTCCCGGGACAAGAACGTTGTCCTGGAGCAAGTGCCTTGTCCCGGAGCAGACACTTCATCCTGGAATGAGTGCACTGTCTCGGAACGAGTACTCAATCCCAGAACAAACATACAAGCAAGTTGCATGCCACGTCAGCCCACAAATCTAGGAAAGTTTATTAGGATCTGCTCGATTATTCCCATGAAAGGGACAGGTGCCACGTCACCCCTCGGGATTGGCAAAGTTTGTTACAACCATGAAAGGGACATGCGCCACGTCACCATTCCCTCATAACATCTATAAATACGCAAACAAGATCATTTATTCAAAGACACTGGATGCATTAATGTTACTCTGCCCAAATTAATTACAGTAATATCTCTCCAGTCAATAACACAATTCCGATTAAGTCTTCGGTCGATATCGAAATTAATCATCACCCTAAGATATTAACTTATTTGATTCTGATCGAATAAGGTTAATCACGTCGATTTTTTTACGCCTTTGGAATCCAGATTCTAAATTGGGGTTCGCACAATTATTGGAGTTAAAACATTCGACCCACTCTTTTTCCCAAATCAAGCACTTAAACCTGAAATCTATTTATACCCAAACGATTTTGGTTTGATCAAATGGCGTCACCTAAAGGTACGAACAATACAGCAAAACCAGGCAGCGAAACGACAATCACATAAGGAATGCCTGGCATCGTTCCACACACTTTGAACACAGAAAGTTCACCAACGGTGGAACCCCGCAACCATAGATACAATCCATCGCTAACATTCACTCCGGCAACACTTCAGATGACGAAATGAATATTTCCGGTGACGATGAAGATATAAGGGAGAAGACACCAGCTGACAGGAAAAGATTGAACACGGGCATCTCCAGTTTCAAAACCGGTGGTTCGAGTGGGATCAGATCATCTCACGATAATGCCGAAATGATCACCAAGATGATCTCAGCCGACATTGAAAAACAAGTAATCGAGAAATTGAAGACCATGTTAGGCGATAGCACCAATATCGCAGGAAGGCAACAGCAACAAAACTCTGATATTCTGAAGGCTAACCCTCTGCCACACATCGGTTCAGGAGGTGAAGGATCTGCCAAGGCTACCGCCAATGCATGGCTCACGGAGCTCCTCGTGCAGGCTGTACCACCAATATACAAGCATTCTCTGTCACAACCTGTCATCCAGGGCACTGCACTCGAGAATCTGTTTGCTCTAATAACCGGCAATAAAGCAAAGCGGCCAGTTGAGATGTCGGCTACCAGCTAGAAGTTTTGCAAAAGAATCACCGGCTGTATTCTTCCCGACAACATCATCATACCGGTCACTTTGGGTATGTACAGTGGCACCACTGACCTGGATGATTGTCTACAAATCTTTGAGGGTGCCATGAAAACCCAACATTGGAGTGATGAGGTTGCATGATATCTCTTTCCGACTATCCTACAGTCTACTGCTAGAGAGTGGTTCGCTAAACTGCCACCAAACGGTACCAGATGCTTCGCAGATCTACGGGAGAAGTTTCTCATGCAATATCAAAATCTCCGCCGGTACACGTTTACACACTTGTATGCCCATGAGATACCAATGTACCGAGGAGAGAAAATTGAAATTTTCATCACAAGGTACATGCTGGAATGCCAAAAAATCCCAGGGCTCCCGGAAACACAACAGATTTTCGGGTTCATAACTTGCCTAGACAAAGAAGCACACCCGTCTCTTGTTGTCGAACTCCGATGGAACACCCCGAGTACATTCGCGGATGCCGTGACAGTAGCAAAGCAATATCAGCATTCTGGGCGAGAGAGGCAAGCCGAGTACTAGCGAGATGATAAGAAGCGAGACAATGAAAGAAGAAGCGATAGCAGACACCGTCATGATGAAAGCCGACGTAGTGACAATCACCACAGAAGTCATAACAGTCACGGCAAAAGCCATGACGGCCATAAGCATGAAAAAACCAACCGAAGACCATACGATAAGGGATCTCTACTTGACAGTTTGACTAAAACTCCAAGGGAGATACTGCTAACGGATCCGGTGAAAGCCAAATTCACTCCTCCAACACCACTAGAAAAAAGGGAATGTCAAAAATCCGACAAATACTATGAATTCCACGAGGATAACAGTCATGACACGGATGAATGTAAAGCGTTAATGCGTGAGATAATTGCAAAAATAAAGGTCGGCGAACTCAACCACTTGTTGCAAGGCAGGAAGTTCAAGAAAGCTGATCCAAATAAGACATTCAGCTGGTAGAAGGAAGACGGAAAGAAACGTGAGAAAGTAAAAGACAAGGTTGTAATTAACATGATCAGTATTGAAAAAGATGAGCTCAACCCCTGGAGAGACGCCGCAATCACATTCCCAAAACTACCGGCACGATACGCTCGGCAAGAGCCTGTGGTGGTTGACAGCTTGATAGACGGCTTTCGTGTCCGAGAAATGTACACCGACACCGGGAGTGAGGTTGATGTCTTGTATGCCCATTGCCTTTCCCAACTCCCGAAATGTGTCGGTCGAAAAATGAGACAGTCCAACGCTGTCATCTCTGGGTTCACGGGCTCTACTGAAGAACCCATAGGAAGACTCAAGGCAACGGTCACAGTAGGCACCGATCCCTACCTCCGTAGTGAAATCATTGACTTCTATGTTGTTAAATCCGTGACCGCCACGAATGTGATCTTGGGAAGAAACTTCTTCAGAAAGTTTAACGCCATAACCTCTACCGCTCACGGTTTGCTCAAATTTCCAACCCGGCAAGGCGTGGCAACAGTCGAATCCAACCGACAGCCCTTCCAGGGAAAAATGAATACTCAAGTCACGCGAAGCATTGCAGCAAAGAAGACATCACACGCCTTGGAAGAAAAACGTGTATCAACCCTTAAACGGCTAAGTTACTTCTCTCCATCAGCACGCTCCACCAGAAAGAGCCCGACCAATACTTACAAAATTAAGTAAGAGCGTACCGGCTGGCACTATCAGCCAGGATGGGAGGAGCAATTTATGAAAACCCATGGAATAACTGACTACCCTAATCCGGCACTAAAACATTCCAGGCCAGAAAGTTGTGAAAGCTCCAACCAAGATGGAACACCGGCTAAGGGAAACAAAAGTGGCTAGACGCTACACTAAAATTTAGATGGATACCGTGATTGAAACTTATCACTTCAACTCATGGTTATCTTGATGTTTATGTCTTTTCTTTTTTCAATAAAGAATCTATGTATGTCTTTCCTTTTTAGGAATGAATAAAAGAATTTTACCGTTTACAATAACTTAGTCATTATGTTATTTACAACGATGTTCATATAATAATAACCGGCTAGCGGCAGATGGATTCCGGCATCCACATAAGTCCCACGCAAGTTATTTTGTACCCCCTTAAGAGGTGACCGTCTAGCCCTCGTCGGTACAAGTTTATACTGATAAACGGCCAATGAGTAGATGGCATAAACACACGTGACAGCATGGTGTACACGCCAAAACTAATACAAATGTAGTCTAGACCTACTGATAGTGCTCCAAATGAACATATATTTAGGCACAATATCCTTCCAATATGTAAAGTTTTCAGTTGCAATTGTTCTATTTTCAAGTAATATTCGTTTAAATAAATAAGTGAGAAGACAAAAGAAGAAAATGACAATTTGAAGACGCAAATGACTAAAAAGCTCAAATGTACAAGATACAATCCAAGTGGTTCAATTTATTGATGAGAAACGTCTAAAATTGAGAAGAGTACAAGCCGCGAAACGCAAAGTACAATATATCTAAGCATACGAAAATGCGTTCGAAAAACCAAAACCGAGACGTAAACCGAGCATCAACGCGCGAGTCAACGGACCTAAAATTACAAGTCAACTATGCACAAGAATATAATATAATATATAAATAATTATATATATATTATATATTAAAAAATTAACAGCAGCCCACGTTTAAATCCGCAATCGCGGAGCACCAAGGCACAAAAGTACCACGATCGCGGAGCTGCCTGGGACAGAATTGCCTATAAAAGCCAACGCATTCGGACGATCAAACGCACCCCTTTTTCTTTTCCTTTCTCTGATCATATAAGATATATATATATATATATATATATATATATATATATATATATATATATATATATATATATATATATATATATATATATATTATAATTATAATTATAAGTTAAGTTTAATAATAATAAGGTTATTGTAAGAATGTTTTACGGGTTTTAAGTCGAAACTCTGTCCGTGTAACGCTACGCTATTAATAATCACTGTAAGCTATGTTCTTTTTTAAATTAATGTCTCGTAACTAATTTATTATTATGCTTATTTGAGCAGAAGTAATCGTGATGTTGGACTAAATATTAAGACGGGGTTATTGGATTTTGTACCATAATTCGGGTTTGGACAAAAGACCGACACTTGTGGACATTGGACTATGAACTATTAATAGATGGGGGGTATTGTCTAATCGAATGACAAATCATTGGAATCTGTCGAACCTATCTTCAAATTAGTTAATCTAATAATTATTAAATGATTATGCATGTCCTATTTAGTGACGTTTATACGACATCTTTTACGATCATTTAATTAATTATTCGGGTTGGGTAATTGATTATTCAAACTGATCAAGTGGGTAAGTTAATGTTCATATCTTATTAAAACAGGGGTGGATTACATACAAGGGTAATTGGTGTAATTGTTAACAAAGTATTAAAACCTTGGATTACACGCAGTCGATAACCTGATGTAATTATTAACAAAGTATTAAAACCTTGTTAAAGTTTAAATCTCTAATTAGTTGGAATATTTGACTTCGGGAATAAGGTTAATTTGTCGAGCTTTTTATAATTATGACCGATGGACTATTATGGACAAAAACCAGATAGGTATCAAATAAATCCAGGACAAAGGACAATTAACCCAGATAAATAAATTAAAATCAAAACGTCAAACATCATGGTTACAGAAGTTTAAATAAGCATAATTGTGTTATTTTATATCTCATCGTACTTTTATTTACTGTTATTTTATTTAATTATCGCAACTTTAAATATTGTTATTTATTTTATGCACTTTAATTATCGCCATTTATCTTTACCTTTAAAATATAAAATCGACAAACCGGTCATTAAACGGTAAACCCCCCTTTTATAATAATAATATTACTATATATAATTATATATATATTGTATAAATATAGTTGTTAAAAATATAGTATGTAATCAACCAGCTCCCTGTGAAACGAACCGGACTTACTAAAAACTACACTACTCTACGATTAGGTACACTTCCTATAAGTGTTGTAGCAAGGTTTAGGTATATCCCATCTATATAAATAATTAAAACTTGTGTAATTTGTATCGTATTTCATATTAAAATAATAGTATTTCGTACCCCACCGCTGCACACATCACCTACATATGAAGATACGAACTAGTTCGACTGAAGAAAATTCATCACAAAATACTTGAAATCAAACTTTCATTAATTACATATGGTTCCTTACAAGTTACATAAAAAAATAATAAATAAATACACAACAATGTGCAGTACAACAAACTAAAATTTAAAATCTGAGAGTTGTTGCACGGTTGTACCCTCGTTGGCACAAAGATCCTCAAAACTGCCAAAACGGATCTCCGCCAAGGCCTGTTGAGCAGCCTGGAGCTTCTGTACGGCATCCGGGTTCACCTTACCGGCTATATCCGGGTGCAAGGAGCCGACCCCACCAGTATGATGATTTTGCATCAATCGTACAGCCTGGGTAAAGTTGGCCGCCCCAAAAATCTGCAAATAAGCCTCAAAAGGCGCCTTCACAGTAGTGGAGTTGATGGCCTTCTTCAAAATAGAGGGCAAGGCACCCTGCAACCGAAGACACTCCGCCGTGGCCACCTCCTTCATGAGGACAGCAGAGGATGCCTCCTTATCCTTCTCCCCCTTCTCGGCAACTACCTGGGTGAGCTCGGCCTTAATAGCTTTCAGCTGACCCTCCAGGTTATCTATAGTTTCCTGGACCTTCGCCATTCGGGCAAGCTCATCCTGGGCAGCCTGACGGGACATCACCACCTGCTCTTCACGGTCAAAACTATCTAGCAGGAGGGTATTAAGTGCCACGAGTGCCCGGGCTTGGACAACCCTTGCATCATCCATGGGGAGGGCATGATAATCAATATCCAGCTGAGAGAAAGCACGGACAAGATCATCGCCTGCAGAGACATTGAAGTGAATGTCATCAAAATTTTCCAGGGTAAAGTGGTCACCCTCTCCACCCAGCTCTATGGGCTCCGTCTCGGTTGCCCCGGCAGCGGCAGATGGCTCGGCAACAGCTGCAAAAATTAAGATAGTCAAGCATGAGACAAGTCATAACAATAAATAAGACTGGTTTATCGGAACAAGGGAGGAGCACGCTGTCCCGGAGCAAGTGCGTTGTCCCGGAGCAGACACTTCATCCCGGAATGAGTGCACTGTCCCGGAACGAGTACCCGATCCCGGAACAAACATACAAGCAAGCTGCATGCCACGTCAGCCCACGAATCTATGAAAGTTTGTTAGGATCTGCTCGATTATTCCCATGAGAGGGACAGGTGCCACTCACCCCTCGGGATTGGCAAAGTTTGTTACAACCATGAAAGGGACATGCACCACGTCACCATTCCCTCATAACATCTATAAATACGCAAACAAGATCATTTATTCGAGGACACTGGATGCATTAATGTTACTCTGCCCAAATTAATTACAGTAATATCTCTCCAGTCAATAACACAATTCCGATTAAGACTCCGGTCAATATCGGAATTAATCATCACCCTAAGATATTAACTTATTCGATTCCGATCGAATAAGGTTAATACCGTTCGATTATTTTACGCCCTTGGAATCCAGATTCCAAATCGGGGTTCGCACAATTATTGGAGTTAAAACATTCTGATAAGGCTAAAAAGGAACATATATTTCATAGCAATATCCCTCCTAAATAATAGGTTTTCATATGTAATTGTATTATATTTTCATTGTAATTGTTTAAATAAATAAGTGCGAAGACAAAAGGCGAAAACGAAGATTTGAAGACACAAACTTCCAAAAAGCTCAAATGTTCAAGATACAATTCAAAAGGTTCAATTTATTGATGAAAAACGTCTAAAAATGACAAGAGTACAAGTTACAAAACGCAAAGTACAAGATATTAAATTGTACGCAAGGACGTTCGAAAATCCGGAACCGGGACATGAGTCAACTATCAACGCCCGACGCAATGGACCAAAAATTATGAGTCAACTATGCACAAGAATAAAATATAATATATAAATAATTATATAAATTATTTATATATTATAAATATATATATAATCATGTCGACAAGCTATGAGACAAAGGATCCTGAGCTAGATTTTCAAACTCCACGACTCGCGGAGTTTGAAGGCCAAAAACTCCACGACTCGCGGAGCTGTCAGAAATCAAAACGCCTACAAAAGGCCATGCATTCGTTCGATAAAAATAATAAATAATAATAATAATACTCTGTAATAAATAAATAAATAAATATATATATAATATATATAGTATAGGGTAGTTTTATATTAGATTAGTTCGGGTTATGTAAAGGTTATTTTACGGGTTTTTGAAGTCGAAATTCTGTCCGTGTACCACTACGCGATAAATAATCAATGTAAGCTATGTTCTCCATTTTAAATTAATGTCTCGTACTTAAGTTATTATTATGCTTATTTAAGACAAAGTAATCATGATGTTGGGCTAAAATACTAAAATTGGATAATTGGGCTTTGTACTATAATTGGGGTTTGGACAAAAGAACGACACTTGTGAAAATTAGACTATGGGCTATTAATGGGCTTTATATTTGTTTAACTAAATGATAGTTTGTTAATTTTAATATAAAGATTTACAATTGAACGTCCCTATAAATAACCATATACACTCGATCGGACACGATGGGCGGGGTATTTATATGTACGAATAATCGTTCATTTAACCGGATACGGGAATGGATTAATAGTCTATGGACTTATTAAAATAGGGGTGAAATTATGTACAAGGACACTTGGCGTAATTGTTAACAAAGTATTAAAACCTTGGGTTACACGCAGTCGATATCCTGGTGTAATTATTAAACAAAGTATTAAGACCTTGTTACAGTTTAAGTCCCCAATTAGTTGGAATATTTAACTTCGGGTATAAGGATAATTTGACGAGGACACTCGCATTTTATATTTATGACTGATGGACTGTTATGGACAAAAACCAGACGGGCATATTAAATAATCCAGGACAAAGGACAATTAACCCATGGGCATAAAATCAAAATCAACACGTCAAACATCATGATTACGGAAGTTTAAATAAGCATAATTGTTTTATTGTATTTTTCATCGTACTTTTATTTACTCGCTATTTTATTTAACGTCATTTATTTATTGTCATTTATTTTTCGCTACTTTAATTATCGTCATTTATATTTTGCATTAGGTTTTAATTGTAACTTAAAATATAAATCGACAAACCGGTCATTAAACGGTAAACCCCCTTTTTATATATTATTATATATATTTATTTATATATTTTGTACAAATATAGTTGTTTAAAAATATAGTGTGCAATAAGCCCGCTCCCTGTGGAACGAACCGGACTTACTAAAAACTATACTACTCTACGATTAGGTACACTGCCTATAGTGTTGTAGCAAGGTTTAGGTATATCCATTTTGTAAATAAATAATTAAAACTTGTGTAGTTTGTATCACTTTTCGTAGTAAAATATAGTACTATCACGTACCCCCACGCTACCACATCAAGTTTTTGGCGCCGCTGCCGGGGAAGTCGGCGAAACTCTATATTTTTAATTTATTTTTGTATAAATATATATATTTTTAGAAAAACAATATAAAACTTAAGTAAAAAAAATAAAAAAAATAAAAAAAACAGAAAATGCAAACTCCACGACTCGCGGAGTTTGCAGGCTTAAAACGCCGCAACTCGCGGAGCTGCTCTGACGCGCTGACAGAAACCCTATTTTTGCTTTAATTACGGAGTAATATTATTTATTATTATTTTTAAACCCTAATTACTTTATTAGTTTAATATAATTAGTTTTAATTTTTAATTAAATTGTATTTTAAATTTTAATTAGTTTTATTAATATATAAATTAATACTTTTATAAAATAAAAATATAAAAATAATATTTTTATAAAAATTGTACTTTTTACAACTTTAAGATTATTTTTATATTTTGTATCTTTTTATTTGTTTTAGCGTAATATTTGTATTTTATCGCTCGTACTTAGTTTTAAGTCATAGTTTTTGCCGTAGTTATTTTTATTTCTAGATTTTTAGGCTTTGTCATAAAATCCCTTAAGAGCTTTTTCTTTAGGCTAAGATTTAGGTGCTTTAGAATTTTGCGGCGCCGTTTTTATATTTTAGTACCTTTTTAAGTTATTACCATTTGGGATATAGTTTTTCTTTTAAGCTTTAATATTTTTAGACGCAACTTTTAATTCTTAGTTTTTAATTCCTTTTTAAGTATCGAAGCGCTACTTTCTTATTTTTATTTTTCGACGCCTATTATTTTTCGACACTTTTATTTTTCGATATTTTTCGACGCACTTCTTTTTCTTTCTTATTTCTCAACGCTTTAGCTTTTTTTAGGACTTAGAAATTTTCTCTATTTCTTATCTAATATCTCAAACGGAAAGAAAAATTATTTAAGTGGTTAAATTAATGGACGTTGACAATTTTCTGCTTCGTAGTAATAGTTGGATTTGTTAGTGGCTGAGTTGTAAGCTTCCGATTTAAAGGGTTCTGGCTCCCTGCTGCATCTTTTGGCTATTCGAAACGTGGGCAAAAGCAGAAAAGTCTATTAATTGGACAACTTATATAAGTTTTTCTATTTTTATAACTAATAGGATAATTAGTAAATGCACCACATTGTAGCTAAAATTTGGCCATCGCAATAAAATGGAAAATTTTGAAAACAAGGCTATGGAAACTCTTTTTGATATCCAAAATCAATTTAATCAATACTCTCAAACGGGTGTTGATGATAATTCGTTCGGTCAATCTTGGATCACGAATGACGAAACAATAACTGGTTGTGAAATTTGTGGAGATTATCACTCAACATGGGAATGTTACTATTACGTTCCTATGAAAAATTACGCACCCACGGAACCTGAATGGAACGATTACGAAGAATACAATTCAAATTGGGATTATTTCCAAGAATATATCCAAACTCAACAACCAGTAGACGAGAAAAATTACGTGTCTGAAAATTTATTAGACAATATGAAAATCAAACTCGAAGAACTCAATGCTCAAAATGAACAAATGAGAGAGTTTGTAAACCGGCAAGCTGAAACTCTATCAGACTACATACCTGTTAATCTGAGGAGTATTGTACAAGAAAATCTCATATCATCGAATTTTGATGAATTCGAGAGCTCCGAAATCACCAACTATCCCGATGATACTTTTTATTCAGCTTTACCAATTTCACAACATATCGACACATTAGCCTCTACCGACGAAATCAACGATCCATCAATGGATGAAGAAGAAGAAGTAAGGGTGACAAATTGGTACTCTTGGGAAAATGATAACGTTGAAAATTTTACCCCCGAGACCAAAATGGAGGGACTGATAAGGACCGTTAATGAAGAAGAATTTACTTCGATCCCGAAATTCACTATTCAACAACCTTCCAACCCAATATTCTCAATAGACGAGTCATCTACCGAAGATGAACTACGAGCTTTAATAGATAATGACACCTCGGATTTCACCCAAATGGGTAATAGAGGTGAAAACTTTGATCCCGAGAATAAACGGAAGGAAATGTTAGGAATTATCCACCCTATAGTATGTATGTCGGTGTATATCGATCCATTTGACCAGGAACCAGAAAAGAGATATATCCATTTACTAAAAGCTACACTTAAAAAAGAATTAAGTAGTGACAATCGGGCGAGTCTAAACTTTAAACCCATTGATATATTATACACCACCCGAGATGTAAATAACTGGCTCACTATTCTAATTCGTGGAACTTATTCTACCGACTTCACATGTCGTCAGCTAAGTGTGGGGAAGTCTAACACCACTTAACGTTAAATTAGAGGTTCGGGTTAGTGCATAACTCGTTAATAAACATGCATAATAAGTTAGGGTAAAAGACGCATTTTCAAAAATTATCAAACAGTTCAGAAAAGCAACCGTTTTTGAAGAAAAACATGTGTGATAAAACAAGAAGGAATGAACGATGAGGCGCGCCATCTATCATTCGACGAGCTTTGTAATTACAAACTGGGTATTTTCAATCACTTTTCTACACTAATCACCCTCATGAATTTATAATTATAGTCTGATTTCATGCAAATGAGGGCATTGCATGATCTTAAGTGTGAGGAAGGGTTATAAATTCTCTCGGATTTGCACTTAGTTTATTTGCCAAATTTTGTGCAAATTTTAAAAAAAATTTCAAATAAATGAATTCAAAATCATGTTTATACATATTTATGAACGATGAAAATTAGGTGTTAATACCGAAATTATCGTTACCTCGGAAAGGACATAAATTGAGAAACAACTAAAACGCTTGAATTTATTTATTAGGATATAAAAAGACGCATGAAAAAAGTCAAGTGTGGGGAGAATATACCAATTTATTCAATAAAAAATTATCTATCACATGTTTTTGTAAAGTTTATTGCAGGTGCTTTTGTTTTGGACTAAATTAACTGTTTTACCCGATTTACTGTAATGAAAGATGGATCTACACGATGAATCAATTTCATCATTAAAAGGAAGTAAAGTCTTTCGAAAAAGACACGCGCTTCTTGATTTAGGTCAAGAAGTTGTCGTCCAGACCAGCTGTAGGTTGACGAAAAATCTAGAAAAGTCATCTCTAAAATCAGCAGGAAATCCACGGACCTCAGCATCAAACAGGGTCGCCAGGTGGTCAAATTTATCCTAACCATGAGAAGGATTTATCTCGTACAATGGGGGGGCACAGTGCAAATTAGCTTGATAAGACTAATGAATCAGATCCCCAGAAAGGATAATCTCCTTAAAGATTAAAAATCAGCATTTAAGCCTGATATTACTCAATCCTTGAGATTGATTTTAAAGATTGAGAATTACAAACTCATGGAATTCAATGATATCTAAACTCGAGCTTGAACGAGAAAATATTTTGATCAAATTAAAACCGATTTATTTTCTGAAAACCTATTTTCAATACGTTCATTACCATTGAACGTAAAATCCTGAGAATTCATTAGAATTCATTAGGTCACTTGAACCAAATCGGGTGTCAACCGTAAGAACGGTGGTTGCATAGCATGGTCGAAGACAGGACCTTGTGCCAGACCGAAAAATTATAAGGGTGAGCTTTACTATTGCTCCTACAAAGGATAGTACTAGCATCCGACACGTTTATAGACCATAATCAAAAGCATGTCACGGGACATTGCCTTAACAGTTGCTTGTTCATCGCTTTCCTTTACAACCGGACGGTAGTTTGCCGAAAGGTAATATACGGGACAAGTAAACTGGACGTGTTGCTTTCCTAATACAAGGTTAGCAAGTGGGTGACACAAAACCATAAGTTTTGAGCTAAAATTTTCAAATCTGAAACCCACAAAACCCACAAAAATATTTTGCAACACCGGTGAAGGGTTATTCCGGAAAACTTGTCTAGGGTAACAGCTAGATTGAATTTTCAAAAGATCAAATGTTTTCATAAAGATCTAATTTCCTAAAGGATCTAAATTTTCATAGTCATGTGGGACTGTAAACCGCCTTTCAAATGTGCACTTTGCTTTGGAAACCGAAAGTAAATCGGCTATTTGATTGCAAGTATCGTTGACCTAAACCCGAGGCAACTATGGATGACACACCCACCTTTAACCATGGTTCTATCGTTACTATCATTGTTTATACCACCATATCAAAATCACTAATGTACAAAGTGTGATGAATAAAAAAGTGATTCATGTATGTTTTTTTTTTCAAGTTCTGTATTGCTTGAGGACAAGCAACGCTCAAGTGTGGGGATATTTGATAAGACTAAAAAGGAACATATATTTCATAGCAATATCCCTCCTAAATAATAGGTTTTCATATGTAATTGTATTATATTTTCATTGTAATTGTTTAAATAAATAAGTTCGAAGACAAAAGGCGAAAACGAAGATTTGAAGACACAAACTTCCAAAAAGCTCAAATGTTCAAGATACAATTCAAAAGGTTCAATTTATTGATGAAAAACGTCTAAAAATGACAAGAGTACAAGTTACAAAACGCAAAGTACAAGATATTAAATTGTACGCAAGGACGTTCGAAAATCCAGAACCGGGACATGAGTCAACTATCAACGCCCGACGCAATGGACCAAAAATTATGAGTCAACTATGCACAAGAATAAAATATAATATATAAATAATTATATAAATTATTTATATATTATAAATATATATATAATCATGTTGACAAGCTATGAGACAAAGGATCCTGAGCTGGATTTTCAAACTCCACGACTCGCGGAGTTTGAAGGCCAAAAAATCCACGACTCACGGAGCTGTCAGAAATCAAAACGCCTATAAAAGGCCATGCATTCGTTCGATAAAAATAATAAATAATAATAATAATAATACTCTGTAATAAATAAATATATATATATATATATATATATATATATATATATATATATATATATATATATATATATAATATATATAGTATAGGGTAGTTTTATATTAGATTAGTTCGGGTTATGTAAAGGTTATTTTACGGGTTTTTGAAGTCGAAATTCTGTCCGTGTACCACTACGCGATAAATAATCAATGCAAGCTATGTTCTCCTTTTTAAATTAATGTCTCGTACTTAAGTTATTATTATGCTTATTTAAGACAAAGTAATCATGATGTTGGGCTAAAATACTAAAATTGGGTAATTGGGCTTTGTACTATAATTGGGGTTTGGACAAAAGAACGACACTTGTGGAAATTAGACTATGGGCTATTAATGGGATTTATATTTGTTTAACTAAATGATAGTTTGTTAATTTTAATATAAAGATTTACAATTGGACGTCCCTATAAATAACCATATACACTCGATCGGACACGATGGGCGGGGTATTTATATGTACGAATAATCGTTCATTTAACCGGACACGGGAATGGATTAATAGTCTATGGACTTATTAAAACAGGGGTGAAATTATGTACAAGGACACTTGGCGTAATTATTAACAAAGTATTAAAACCTTGGGTTACACGCAGTCGATATCCTAGTGTAATTATTAAACAAAGGATTAAGACCTTGTTACAGTTTAAGTCCCCAATTAGTTGGAATATTTAACTTCGGTATAAGGATAATTTGACGAGGACACTCGCATTTTATATTTATGACTGATGGACTGTTATGGACAAAAACCAGACGGGCATATTAAATAATCCAGGACAAAGGACAATTAACCCATGGGCATAAAATCAAAATCAACACGTCAAACATCATGATTACGGAAGTTTAAATAAGCATAATTGTTTTATTGTATTTTTCATCGTACTTTTATTTACTCGCTATTTTATTTAACGTCATTTATTTATTGTCATTTATTTTTCGCTACTTTAATTATCGTCATTTATATTTTGCATTAGGTTTTAATTGTAACTTAAAATATAAATCGACAAACCGGTCATTAAACGGTAAACCCCCTTTTTATATATTATTATATAAATTTATTTATATATTTTGTACAAATATAGTTGTTTAAAAATATAGTGTGCAATAAGCCCGCTCCCTGTGGAACGAACCGGACTTACTAAAAACTATACTACTCTACGATTAGGTACACTGCCTATAGTGTTGTAGCAAGGTTTAGGTATATCCATTTTATAAATAAATAATTAAAACTTGTGTAGTTTGTATCACTTTTCGTAGTAAAATATAGTACTATCACGTACCCCCACGCTACCACATCACATTCGACCCACTCTTTTTCCCAAATCAAGCACTCAAACTCGAAATCTATTTATACCCAAACGATTTTGGTTTGATCACTTCTCAGCATTAAATCTTGTGGCCTAATATTATATGCTTCTCAGCATTAAATTTTGTGGTCAAATTTTATACAAATTGTTATACGAAACCTATAAATCACCAACATTATTGTTGACAGATTACTCGCATGTTTTATTCTCATGTACCTAGATATTGCTTCCGCTATTGATAGATGTCATGACCGTGCTTTTGAGACCGATGATAACGAGCTATGTCAATAGCGATTTTGACGGGTTGTTATACATATTGTACTTGATGGTTGTTATTTAATAATAAAAGACTACACATAATAATCAATTCGAATGTTAAAACATTCCACCATTGCGATGTACTTATTACCATCATATCCGCCAACATTGTATACAGTTTTTTTTTCTTAAGTTCAGCTTTAAGCATGAAATACTTGACATTATTCGATGTACACATATAATTGATGAAACTGAAATCGCCAAAGACGACAAATATGATCAACAAGTTGAGAAATGGCGGTTACCTGAGTGGTTATTTCCGTCATCTATCGAGGCTTATGGGGAATCGGGGAAAAATGTGAATGCGCTGCATGCGGAGGACAAGACCGTGAAACAAAAGGTACATCCTCAAGAACTTAAATATATCTTCAACAAGATCATTTACCCTAAAAATAAAGTACTTGATTAGTTATTCTGAAAATCATATCAGTTGATGAGCTGTTTTAAGCTTATGAAACTTTTTTTTTTGCGTATCAAAATAATCATGAACAGGTGGTGATGATGTGGTTGGTGATAGCTGTTTGAATCTCAGTCGCAAGGTCACATTGTCTGACATGTGAACCATGTGAGTGCTGTTAGAACATTGGTCACAAAGGTTGAATCAAAGTCGCAAGGTCAGATACTATGATCGTGCGAACCTTACGACCAGTGGTGATTGGTGTGTGATTGCGGTGATGATGCAGTTGGTGATGGTGATGGTTATGATGATGGTGGTATAGATTGATGTTGGTGGTGATGTTGGAAGTGATGAACAATGGTGGTGATTCTTGTGGTCGTGAAAAATCAAGATTCAGTTGAAGCATTTCACTTAACACTTGATATGCACTTAAGTTACTACATGCTATCAAACAAATTAGCTAATTCACCAATTACATTCCTACTAAACATATGATTGACACTAAAAAAAAAATACATAATTACAGGAGTTATAAACACTGATTGGAATGGGGTATGGTATACGACACCATAAAATCGTATGGTGGTGGTGATGAACGATGGTGGTTAAGTTAGTGGTAATGAATGATTGTGTGGTGGTGGTGGTGATGAAGTGTGAATGGTGATCATTTGTGATGTTGGTGTTGATGAATGTTGATTTTGGTGGTGATGAATGTTAGTGATTGGAGATGTTGGTGATTGGTGAACCCGTGAAGCAACTGGACCCCACTATTGGCAAAATCTAAAAAAAAAAAACTCATAGAATCCTATCAGAAATCTAATCTTGATATAGTCTAGGTCAGTGATGGGCGTTGAAGTACCAATCAAAAATGAATTAATTACTTTAAACTAGTTAGGGTAGGAAAGATTCGTTCAACGGGAGCTTGTGGTAAAAAAAAACAAGCAATATCCAAGCTCGATCTCACCGGTCCGTCCAGACTCGAATACATCGGTGCATCCGGGCTCAAACTGATTACCCGGGTATCCATGCACGAACTCACTCAAGCATCCAAGAATGAACTTACGGGTGGATTATGGTTTAAGGCGAAAAATATGTTTTAGAAAAGCTACAGTTTGTTCATATTATTGTTATACAATATGTAATTTTCATCAACTTACTAGTCGATAAAGAAACTTGAAGTTGTTTCATATCGAGTACATCCTCACGTTTCATGACACATTCTTGTTTTCATGTTACGTAGTATTTTCTTAAATCGGCCTATGGATTCTCACTATTTACAGTTATATTTGGTACACGTATGTGGATGACGCATCCAGTGGCGGATCCATAAACATTTTCAATGGGGGCAAAAATATATCGCATAGAATTGTGACTTACAAAAGAACAAACAAAAGAACGATAAAACATTATGTCAATCAACATTGATAAACATACAAAATAACTTAAATTAACTGGTTTTATAGTGTTTTATTCGCTTAGACTTTATAACCTATTCAAATAATTTGTTTTGTTTATTGTATAAATTAGTTTTATTTGTGAGAAATATAATTTTATTCGGTATAAAATTCTTTAATATTATCTCTAATAAATTCAATAAGACATAATCTTGATATTAATCTAATCAGCATTCGTATATTTCATAAGGTTAATACTTAATAATCAATAATTAATAATCAGTTCAAAAAATTAATAGTTAAGTACTTTAACTAGTTACTCCGTATTTTTAATACACTCATGTTTTAATTTTCCATTGAATGAATTAAAAAGGGTTAATATGTATATTAACTACTGTAAAAACCATCCGGGCATAGCCTGGGTGGTCAGGGTGCCCCGCAAACGTCCAGTTAACCAAGTCAAATGGATGTTCATCTCAAATAAGGCGAAGGTTCGATTCTTGAATCGGCTACCATTTGTGATTGGCGCTGGAACAGGGGTTGGTTCCGACCACACTTGCCTGGGACTGCACACGACCCGGTAGGCAGTTGGCATCCAAAGAGTACACGGGGTTAAAGGTTCCCCGCCGATCTAACCTTTTTTTCATCTCAAATATTAACTACTGTAAAACTTAAGGATGCAAACATTAAATATGAGAATGACTTACAAAATATGAGTGGACCAAATTTATTGTTTTCGTCACCCTATTCCCCGTATGTATCTCACCTAAAAACTTTTCAGCAGAAATTCCATAGCTAGCTTAGCATCACTTTTTCTTCTATTTTCTCATTATTTCATGTTTTCGTCCTCCATTTTAAACAAAGAAAAGCTTAACGATAAGAGAAGTGGGGGCAAATTAACAAATCCACCAGTTATTTCACTAAACCCGGCATATGAATACACTACACAAATTTGAGTCGTAGGGGGCACTTGACCCCACTTGCACCTCCTTGGCTCCGCCCCTGGACGCATCCATAATTATTTAGTGTATTATGGAAATTTGAAACATGAATTTAGTTACCTCCATCGTGTGATTATAAATGTATAAATTTGAATCCGTTACATAAAGGTGGATTATCTTTTGTATTGAAATTTATAAACATGAGCATGTTAAGCCAAAAAAGATAGGGTTGTAAAATT
The DNA here is from genome assembly GCF_046630445.1 of Rutidosis leptorrhynchoides. Lineage (NCBI taxonomy): Eukaryota > Viridiplantae > Streptophyta > Magnoliopsida > Asterales > Asteraceae > Rutidosis > Rutidosis leptorrhynchoides. Next base: position 348,647,471 of record NC_092338.1, read on the forward strand.
CTATATATATAGAGTTGTAATTCATTAAGAATGTTCTCACAAATAAAATATATATTGCATATAACGTCAAGAGTTCTCTAGTACTCTATAAACTAATTGGTGATAGAAGGAGGTTCTCATAGATTATATATGCACAATTTTTTCTTTCACTTTCCGATGTAAGAAACACAAACCGATTAGCTCCAACAATCACCCCTTAATCGGCTTTTTAACTCAGACCTGTTCATTTACATCTCGATTTTTTCCGGAACTCTGACATCTTTCCCTGGTCACGTCCACACTCATCCCGATTCACCAACCATGTCCTGCATATAATCTCAAGAATTTCCTAGTACTCTACAATTGGTGATAGAGGGAGGTTCTCATAAACTTATATATGCACATTCGTTTCTTTCACTTTTAGGGAGGGACTAGTATACAAGAAGAGGTATTTTCTCATCTTCTACTCCACAACTAACACGTGGCAAGTTATTACTGGCTGAAAAGGCACCTGGTTCGGGTCATCTATTTAAATCGGGTGTTTCTTTATTCAAGTTATTGACAGTTCTACTAAATGGATCAAGTGAGCAATTGCTTACTCAGTCTCCATCCTCTGCTTCCAGCTTCATCAATCGACACCAGCTGCTTAGAACTGACCACCATATTTAGCTCTCCAAACGACACCTCTTTCTTGATGCATACCAACTGTTTGATTATATGTTTCACTGAAAAAGAGGCTAATGCATTAGTGTTACTCTTAGGCTTCCCAAGGGTGAATAGTAAGAAAATGAAAGGGAGGCTTCTCGTGGTGCTGAAGTTGAGGCTCTTCGAACTTTAAATGAACCTACGACTGTCTCATAGCTTACGCTTTTGAAAGGAAGAACAGTGAGAAGATATTAGTGTTTAATCTCAGAGGTGGTGTGTTTGATATTTCAGGTGAGGGAATCTCTAATAACATAAGTTCGACTTGGTAACTAAAATTGAGTTTGAAAGGGGACCTATGATAATGAGAAGATAGTATTCGTTACCAAAAGAATATGTTGGTGTTTGGAGATTTGTCTATCTTTTTGTTTACGGTTTTTTATTATGAAACTTGTTTTGATGGTTGTTTCTGGTTTCGTGTTTTGTAGCTACTAATGTTGGTAACATAGTATTGATGTACTTTCAATGTATGGATATACACATCAAGGCGGTCATGATTTTGATAAGGTATGTATTGTTATAGTGAATCTCATTGCACGTGTACCACCGCTTAGGTTGTATCATAGGTGGTTTGTAGTTTCATTTTTATCCTATATGTTCCCGAAGAGAATTGTTGATTGGTTATCATTAGCATGCTTGGATAGTTCTGTTTAATTTTGATTTTCGTGCATTTATGTTAGCAGATTTTGTTCAATTTCTATGCTCACTGGATTTTATGTGACGAAGATAAATATGGAGGATTATGATGATACTAATCTCGTCAACTTATGATAATGGTTTCTTTCATGATGAATCTATTTATTCACCTTCGGTATCTAAGATTATTATTATTATTTTTTTAACGACAGTATGTCAGATTTTTCTCATCTCATTTTTAATTGCACTACTTCGTATATTGGCTAACGATTAAGGGTCAATCTGAAGCAATTATATCACCTATCTAACCATCCCAATTTTAGGAATTTCAACACATCCTTGGTGAGAAACCTCCTAGTAAGCGTCTCCGATGGAAAAGAGTTAGCAGCAGGTGAAGGGGTTCGTATGATTTTTCATAAAACTATTTAGCAGCGGAAGCATGTACAACAATTTTTAAACCTTTCAAAAACTCCCCACCAAGGATCCAATTGCATGTTGTTAATAAAACTAAATAATAAATAGTGAGTTTAAAGACTACAACCTTTGAAGACTTTGAACTTGAGAAGTTATGGATGCTAAGAATACTAAGAAGCCAACGTAGCCTTCCTCTATCGGTAATCGACACTTGAGCAAAGTTCCAATACCAAATGAATGCTAGTCCTTATCAACTAATAATAAGTGAAATAACAAGATGAAGAACAATCTTGTTCCTTCTTGTCTTATACAACTATCTTACACTAACTACTAACTCTTTTGCTATTAAAAGAAATACTTAGAAGTTAATTAATTTTTGAGAGTTGCTTGCATGAGAGAAAAATAAAAGAAATACTTCTATTCTATCCTTTCAAGTGTACGTACATGTATATAACAAATGTATGTTAGTTAGCTTTTAATAAGTGTTCTTACACTTAAAAATACATAAAGTAAAAGCTAATCATAAATGCTAGATGAAATGATGGTATAAGATCATGATTATACTTCCACCATGTCCATTGAAAAAATGGGGTGTAAAGATGTCCAATGAGGCCTTGCTTCATTGGTATCCATGTTTCATGGATTCGAGAGTGACCCAAGTTCGAGTCTAACAACTAACAACTAACCTTGCCTTTCAAAAAAAAAAAAAAAAATGTCCAATACATGACCCACTTGTTTAACATTTTACTTACATTTGTTCTTTCATATTTGTCAAACAAATATATAACACAATAATGTTACTTGCAACATTAATAAGTGTATATTTATATACATATATATATACCGTGTTACTTCATTGCAAATTATTATTTCATCTAAATAATAATATCATATTCATATTATAGTTGATCATATTTAAATCACATTTAAATACTTAATTAGGTATTTAATTGCTCTTTGTGTGTGACCCTATAGGTTCACATATTATTAGTAGTGTAAACATAAGTTGTGTCTTGGGCATTAATAACCAACAGCAGGTACTGCTATAGAACAAAAGAATTTGGCTGGTACAAAACGCAAAACTCGGAAATAATTGGTGGTCGCTTGTGACTTGGTGAATTTTGAACCTGGAAATGGTGGTAACCGCTAAACCTGGTCGGAATGGACAAATATATGGTCAGTTCATTGATGATTTTGACTCATGGAATGGTGACCCATAGGATTTAAGAAGGGTATTACATGAAAATAATAAGTAAAGGGAAGCAATAAAGGAAGAGAGCCAAGTTGCCGAAAAAGAGGAAACGACTTTTGAAAATGATTTGGCATATATGTAGGTTCTCGTTGCTCACTTGGAGAAAGAGGCTGAAGGCATCATCTCTGAAGTAAAAATCATTAACTGAGGACATGGTGAAAAAATTGAAAATGTGAACCAATTCAGATTTGAAAATTTGGAAGTGTAACTGTACTGTACCTACAGTATATAATTACGCTCTCAAACCGGAAGGCATTGTATATGTAGCCAACATCAATAACTTTAGACATGTTAAAAGAAATGAAAATGTAAACTGACCAAGATAAGATAAAGACGACTTCAATAAACCTGTACTCAAAGAAAGGCAAGTTTAATTTGGTTTACAAATTCTATAAGGTGTTATATTTTGGCGGAGAAATAGCTCAAATATAATGGAAATGGTGATGTGAATCATTGTGTATATTATATATAGTTGGTTGAATTTTACTATTCACAAGGCCGTGTAGCTTGGGTCGTGCAACTGCACAGCCAAAACACCACTAGTATATATGGGATGACGAATTTATCATGTCCGAAGTTGTCCCGGAATGATGGGAATATTCTATATGCATCTTGTTAAGGTCGATTACCAGGTGTTCAATCCACATGAATGATTTTTTTCTCTATGTATGGGACGTATATTTATGAGAAATGGAAATGAAAATCTTGTGGTCTATTAAAATAATGGAAATGATTGTTTTGATAAACTAATGAACTCACCAACCTTTTGGTTGACACTTGAAAGCATGTTTATTCTCATGTATGAAAGAAATCTTCCGCTGTGCATTTGCTCATTTTAAAGATATTACTTGGAGTCATTCATGACATATTTCAAAAGACGTTGCATTCGAGTCGTTGAGTTCATCAAGATTATTATTAAGTCAATTATAGTTGGATATATTATGAAATGGTATGCATGCCATCAACTTTCAATGTAATAAAAGTTTGTCTTTTAAAAACGAATGCAATGTTTGTAAAATGTATCATATAGAGGTCAAGTACCTCGCGATGTAACCAAATGTAATGTATTCGTCCAGATGGATTAGGACGGATCGTTAAAGTTGAAACTAAAAGAATTTTTTAAAGGAGACGTTAGAATAAAGTAGATGACAATATACCTCTTATACCCTTTTCAAAGGTTAATGAAATGATTGGCTAAAAACTGTTCTCACCAATATATAAAATGCAAATGTTTTCATGGGAGTGTTACTCTCTCTCTCTCTCTCTCTATATATATATATATATATATATATATATATATATATATATATATATATATATATATATATATATATATATAGGATGCAGTAAGAACTTTTTTAGTGTGAGAACTCTAGGAACTCCAAAAACAGTCGAAATACACTAAAATTCGAGCAAAAAAGGTGCACGGGCGAGCAAAAAAAAGAAATTCGAGCAAAAATCAAAAACACGGACGAAAAAAAAATTCATAGTTGAGCAAAAAAAAATTATTTTTAATTTTTTTGTTCGAATTTCAAAATATAGAACACATTTTTGTTCGATTACTTGTGTGCTCTACATTTTTTTGTTCGACTATCAAAAATGTAGAACACAAAATTGTTCGCCCGCCTTTTTTTTGTTCGCCCTTGTTCCATTTTTTGCTCGAATTGCTCTTATTTTGTTCGCCCGTGTCCCATTTTTGCTCGAATTTTCCTTTTTTTTTTTCTCGAATTTTCCTTTTTTGCTCGAATTTCAGTGTATTTTTGAGTTCTCTGGGTTCTCACACAAAAAAAAGTTCTCATTTGATCCCTCTACTATATATATATATATATTTATATATATATATATATATATATATATATATATATATATATATATATATATATATATATAGAGGGGCAGGATCAATGGGGAAGTAAACAATCGGGGGGAAGCAAAATTTTATTTTTTTTGTTTTTTTTGAATTTTTTTTTCAGGCATCAAGATAACACGAAAATATGAACATTTAGAAAAGACACTTCGTGATGAATGTTATTATCTAGGAGGGAAAACCATCGTCCGTGTAATAACATTCATCACGAAGTGTCTTTTCTAAATGTTCATATTTTCGTGTTATCTTGATGCCTGAAAAAAATTCCAAAAAAAACGAAAAAAAATAAAATTTTGCTTCCCTCGCTTCCCCCCGATTGGTTACTTCCCCATTGATCCTGCCCCTATATATATATATATATATATATATATATATATATATATATATATATATATATATATATATATAGGGATCAAATGAGAACTTTTTTTGTGTGAGAACCCAGAGAACTCAAAAATACACTGAAATTCGAGCAAAAAAGGGAAATTCGAGAAGAAGAAAAATGGAAATTCGAGCAAAAATGGGACACGGTTTAACAAAATAAGAGCAATTCGAGCAAAAAATGGAACAAGGGCGAACAAAAAAGTGATATTCGAACAAAAAAAAGGCGGGCGAACAATTTTGTGTTCTACATTTTTGATAGTCGAACAAAAAAATGTAGAACACACGAGTAATCGAACAAAAATGTGTTCTATATTTTGAAATTCGAACAAAAAAATAAAAATAAAATTTTTTTGCTCAACTATGAATTTTTTGTTCGTCCGTATTTTTAATTTTTGCTCGAATTTCTTTTTTTTTTGCTCGCCCGTGCACCTTTTTTGCTCGAATTTTAGTGTATTTCGAGTGTTTTTGGAGTTCCTAGAGTTCTCACTGGATCATATATATATATATATATATATATATATATATATATATATAGAGAGAGAGAGAGAGAGAGAGTAACACTCCCATGAAAACATTTGCATTTTATATATTGGTGAGAACAGTTTTTAGCCAATCATTTCATTAACCTTTGTAAAGGGTATAAGAGGTATATTGTCATCTACTTTATTCTAACGTCTCCTTTAAAAAATCCTTTTAGTTTCAACTTTAACGACTCGTCCTAATCCATCTGGACGAATACATTACATTTGGTTACATCGCGAGGTACTTGACATCTATATGATACATTTTACAAACATTGCATTCGTTTTTAAAAGACAAACTTTCATTACATCGAAAGTTGATGGCATGCATACCATTTCATAATATATCTAACTATAATTGACTTAATAATAATCTTGATGAACTCAACGACTCGAATGCAACGTCTTTTGAAATATATCATGAATGACTCCAAGTAATATCTTTAAAATGAGCAAAATGCACAGCGGAAGATTTCTTTCATACCTGAGAATAAACATGCTTTCAAGTGTCAACCAAAAGGTTGGTGAGTTCATTAGTTTATCAAAACAATCATTTCCATTATTTTAATAGACCACAAGATTTTCATTTCCATTTCTCATAAATATACGTCCCATACATAGAGACAAAAATCATTCATATGGATTGAACACCTGGTAATCGACCTTAACAAGATGCATTATAGAATATTCCCATCATTCCAGGACAACTTCGGACATGATAAATTCGCCATCATTCCGGAACAACTTCGGACATGATAAATTCGCCATCATTCCGGGACAACTTCGGACATCGGACATGATAAATTCGCCATCATTCCGGGACAACTTTGGACATGATAAATTCGCCATCATTCCGGGATAACTTCGGACATGATAAATTCGATTTCGATAATTCAACCATAGAATGTAATTTAAATTACTTGTGTCTATTTCGTAAAACATTTATAAAAGCAGCGCATGTATTCTCAATCTCAAAAATATATATTGCAAAAGCATTGAAAAAGGGAGCAAATGAAACTCACAATACAATATTTTGTCGTATAACTATTCATACGACGATACTGAACAATGCAGGGTTGGCATCGGATTCACGAACCTATATCATTCATATATATATTAACACACATATTCGTAATCGAGTAAATATATATATATTATTATTAGTGATATAATTTTTATAGTATTAACTTATATATTTTTCATTATTTAATTAAATGTATTCATTTTGTATATAAAAGTATTAATATAGCTAAGTTATGTATGTTGAATATATTTTTATATATATCATTTGTTTGTTGAAGCTAGTAATCGTAATAATAATAAAATAATATTTGTAATGGTAAAAATGATAATATTGATAATACTTAATATTACTAAAAATAATAATGTTAATAATCTTAGTGATAAATATAATGATATTAATAATACTAACTATTAAAAATATTACTTTTACTGTTAATGATATTTTTAATAATAAATCTTATGATAATGATAATAATAGTAGTTTTTAACAAGATGAAAAATTTAGTAATAAGTATTGTAATGTGTTTTTATATACAGTTTTTATTTGCAATAATAACCATAATAATAATAGTGTTAATATCAGTAATAATAATGATATTCCGTTTTAACATTTATATTCATATTTAGAATTTGATAGTTATAATCTTAACAACATCTTTAAAACTTTCATTTTCATCGATATACTAGTTTTCATAATAATAACATTGATAATACTAATAAAAATAATGCAATACTAATAATACTAATAATAATAATAATATTAGTAATGATAATACTAGTGATTTACAAATGATAATACTGGTAATAATAATAATGATAACCTTAATAATAATTCTTATGATAGTAATAATTATAAGTATGGTAATAATACTAATATTAATGATAATAATATTAGGTTGTATTGTTTTCCTAATAATGATAATAATAATCATAATCATAATAATAATGATAATACTTATAATAATAATTATAATAGTGATACTAATAATTATAATGATAATACTAGTATTATTAGTAATACTTTTAATAATAATAACACTAGTAACAATAACAATTTATAATCATAATTATAACCTTAATAACTAATAAAAATAATCATAACAATAATAATAATAATCATAATAATAATAATAAAAAGAAAAGAAAATGTGTATACCCTTAAAAGATTTGAGTAAAAAGAAATGCTCCAGACAGGACTCGAACCCGCGACCTCTCGTTAAACCGTAACACCCTAAACCAACTGAGCTGATATTGTCTTTCTGTTTTAGTTTATATCATAAACTTAATTAACCCATTTTCTGTTTTACTCATCTTCTTCTTCAACTCCTAAGTCATCCAGAGATCGAATCCCCACTAACACCAATTTATTGTTGTTTTTAGAAATTTCAAATCAAACAGAAACGATCCATAAACATTGCTTGAATTAATTAAACCAAATAAATAAATAAAATTGCTGTAACAGACATTTGTACCCGTTTAAGAACTCCAAATTGTATTCGTTAATTTAGTGTGTTTTAGACCACGATTCCTAAATGAAAATGGTTTCAAATTCATCATAAAAACTTTCTGTAAACTCAATTGAAACTAAAACATCAAATTGACTTCGAATTTTGCCAAGAACAATCCGTTTGACTTTTTAAAATAAAAGTTTGACTCGAAAATTCACGTTCGTTATTAGAAATTGGAAAGTGAAACTTTTCAGATAGTTTAAAGTAAAGATTCCTAACAACATGGCATTTACACATTTTGAGAATTTATTCGAATTCGGGACTTGACAAAAAAAAAAAAGAACAGAGCAGAACGTGTTCTTCATCTGTTTCTGTTTTAAATTCGATTAAAATAAGAGGTGTTAAATTAAAAATTGATAATGGTAATGAAGAAGTGAAGAGAATTAACTATATTCACTATCAATGCGTTTGATTTAAAGGCCAATTGGCCGATACTAGGAATCGTTCAGTACAAAAAAATAAATAAAATAAATGAAAGTTTGAAAACGAATTCTAACAGATTTTGTTGTTATTGTGATCTGGTATCGATTTATAACAAGCTCAGAGACAGAAAACAAAATTAAAAACAGTTTGATAGCTATGTACAACGAATTACGTACCTTTCTTTTCATTATTTTATATTTCTTTTATAATTTATATAATTAATATTAATACTTAGTAATTATATTAGTAATAATAATAATAATAATTATATTAATAATAATAATAATTAATAATGATACTAATAACCAAATGATAATATTATTATTATTAATAATAAAATGTATTATTTTCTAATAATAATAATGATAAAATTGTTAATAATAATAATAGAATAAATTATATCATTAATAATAATATCAAAATAATACTAATAATAATAATAATAATCATATTAATAACTAAAATCAATGATAATATTAGTAATAACAATATAAATGATAGTTCTTATAATGTTATTTATAAAAATAATGATAATTATTAATAACAATACAAACAATGAAATTCTTTATAATAATAATAACTAATGACATTTAAATTATAACTAGATTATACTTGTAATTTATTCTTACAATAATACTTATACTTATAGATTATAATTAATCTTATTAATAAATGTAAATACAATAATAATACTCTTTAATATAATTGTATTTCAAATATAATAGTAATAGTAATAATATTATTACTAATGATAATAATAATAATAATCATTATGAAATATATAACAATAATATTATTATTAACAATAATACTAATTATACTAATAACACACACACACACACACACATATATATATATATATATATATATATATATATATATATATATATATATATATATATATATATATATATATATATATATATATATATATATATATATATATATATATAATAACATATTTTGAACATTTAATTTTTATATCTTACAATAACATAATATTTATTTATAGAAATCATACATCTAGATTCATAGTTAATAGTATATATATATATATATATATATATATATATATATATATATATATATATATATATATATATATATAGTAACTTATTTATTCTATTCATTATTTTACATTTTTGATTCCAATTGATTAAAGTGTATCTTATTTATTCAAAATATTATATATACATTTATATTTATATATATATATATATATATATATATATATATATATATATATATACATACCATTGTTCGTGAATCGTCAGGCACAGTCAAAGGGTAATTGAATCCATGTAACAAATTTAAAATTTTTGAGACTTCAACCTTACAGACTTTGCTTATCGTGTCGGAAACATTCAAAGATTAAGTTTACATTTGCTCAGAAATTTCCGGGTCGTCACATCAACTACAATATTTTTTTTCATCCATATATCGTTAACTATTATACAATATAATTAAAAAATCCTTCATCATCTAAATATCTTTAATTTTCTTATGTAATCAAAAAAGTCTCATAAAAAATTAAGTTCTTCATCATCCACTTTAATTCAAGATACATATTAATTGGCATCTTCATCATCCACATTGATTCAATTCAAGATACATATTAATTGACATGTGCATCTGATGTATAAAAGATAGACGATATTAATCTGGACTACATATACATGGCTAGGGATGCATACGTATACATGAGTTAGGTCTCGGGATGCATACATACACATTAGTCAGGAGTAAGGATGCATACATACATGCTACGTTGGGACTCAGGACATAATGTAGTGACCCGAACTTTTCCATGATTATATATTAATTGAAAACTATATTTGCATGATTAAATGTTTCCAACATGTTAAGCAATCAAACTTGTTAAGACTTGATTATTTAAAATGAGTTTCATGTAGACAATTGACCACCCAAGTTGACCGGCGATTCACGAACGTTAAAACTTGTAAAAACGACATGATGATATATATATGGATATACATATAGTTAACATGAGATTATGATAAGTAAGTATCTCCATAAGTATATTAACAATGAGTTATATACATAAAAATGAGACTACTAAGTTAAGAAACTCGAAACGATATATATAACGATTATCGTTATTACAACGTCTTACTAAATACATATGTATCATATTAAGATATTGTTACACTATATTTAACATGATAAAATTATAATTATATATATCATTAAGTATGTTAACAATGAACTACATATGTAAAACAAGACTACTAACTTAAGAATTTTGAAACGAGGCATATATGTAACGATTATCGTTGTAACGACATTTTAATGTATATATATCATATTAAGATATATTCATACATCATAATATCTTTATAATTTAATAATTTAACATCTCATTATATATAATAAACAATGGGTTAACAACATTAAATGAGATCGTTAACTTAAAGGTTTCAAAACAACATTTACATGTAACGACTAACGATGACTTAACGACTCAGGTAAAATGTATATACATGTAGTGTATTTAGATGTATTAGTACACTTTTGAAAGACTTCAAGACACATATCAAAGTACTTCTACTTAACAAAAATGCTTACAATTGCATTCTCATTCATTTTCATCAACAATTCTACTCATATGCAACCGTATTCGTACTCGTACAATACCCAGCTCCTAGACGTATATACTATTGGTATATACACATAATAATTCAGCTCTTAGCAGCCCTAGATAGTCAACAAACATGTGGAACCAACAATTAGACAACTAGCATGCCTTATGAGCAAGGAAACAAAAACAAGAACTCCTTTTAACCCCACTCACCTTCACCACTCACCACCTACTCCATTTCACTTCCAATTTTTTTTCCCAATTCTCTCTCAAAACACACACACTCTTCCATGAACATATAAGTTACTATTTTTCCAGCAAAAATCATCAAATATAAGTTTTGTTTATTACCTATAATCATCATAAAAATAATTACTCAAGAACACATCAAGAACACTTCCAAGTTTACAAGTTTACTTCCAAGTTTCCTAATCCATTCCAAGCAATTATCTAAGATCAAGAAACCTTTGTTATATATAGTAAGTTATCTTTCTAAATCAAGGTAACATCCATATTCAAGCTTTGATTCAATTTCTATAACTATAACTATCTTAATTCGAGTAATAATCTTACTTGAACTTGTTTTTGTGTCATGATTCTATTTCAAGAACTTCCAAGCCATCAAAGATCCTTTGAAGCTCAAGTTATTTTTTCATAATTTCCAGTAGGTTTATCTACTAAACTTGAGGTAGTAATGATGTTCATAACATCATTCGATTCATATATATAAAACTACCTTATTCGAAGGTTTAAACTTGTAATCACTAGAACATAGTTTAGTTAATTCTAAACTTCTTCGCAAACAAAAGTTAATACTTCTAACTTGAATTTTAAAATCAACTAAACACATGTTCTATATCTATATGATATGCTAACTTAATGATTTAAAACCCGAAAACACGAAAAACACCGTAAAACCGGATATACGCCGTCGTAGTAACACAGCGGGCTGTTTTGGGTTAGTTAATTAAAAACTATGATAAACTTTGATTTAAAAGTTGTTTTTCTGAGAAAATGATTTTTCTTATGAACATGAAACTATATCCAAAAATCATGGTTAAACTCAAAGTGAAAGTATGTTTTCCAAAATGGTCATCTAGACGTCGTTCTTTCGACTGAAATGACTACCTTTACAAAAACGACTTGTAACCTGTATTTCCGACTATAAACTTATACTTTTTATGTTTAGATTCATAAACTTAAATTCAATATGAAACCATAGCAACTTGAATCACTCAAAACGGATTTAAAACGAAGAAGTTATGGGTAAAACAAGATTGGGTATTTTTGCTTGTTGTAACTACGTGAAAATTGGTAACAAATCTATATTAATCATATCCTAGCTAACTCGTATTGTATTATACATGTATTCTAATATATTATGTAATCTTGAGATACCATATACACGTATGCAAATGTTTTGACATATCATATCGACCCATGTATATATATTATTTGGAACAACCATAGACACTCTATATGCAATAATGTTGGAGTTAGCTATACAGGGTTGAGGTTAATTCCAAAAATATATATACTTTGAGTTGTGATCTAGCTTGAGACATATATATACTAGGTCGTGGAATGATTCAAGATAATATATATATATATATATATATATATATATATATATATATATATATATATATATATATATATATATATATATATATATCGATTTATTTCTGTACATCTAACTGTGGACAACTAGTTGTTGTTTACTAACGAGGACAGCTGATTTAATAAATTTAAAACAGTAAAACGTATTAAAAATATTGTAAATATATTTTGAACATACTTTGATATATATGTACATATTTGTTATAGGTTCGTGAATCGACCAGTGGCCAAGTCTTACTTCCCGACGAAGTAAAAATCTGTGAAAGTGAGTTATAGTCCCACTTTTAAAATCTAATATTTTGCCATGAGAATACATGCAGTTTTATAAATGTTTTACGAAATAGACACAAATAAATGAAACTACATTATATGGGTGAATGATCGAAGCCGAATATGCCCCTTTTTGCTTGGTAACCTAAGAATTGGTAAACCGATCTACTAATTGACGTGAATCCTAAAGATAGATCTATTGGGCCTAACGAACCCCATCCATGGTTGCGGATGCTTTAGTACTTCGATGTTGTTTTATCATGTTCGATGGATTTCCCGGAATGATAGGGGATATTTTTATATGCATCTTGTTAATGTCGGTTACCAGATGTTCACCATATGAATGATTTTTATCTCTATGTATGGGATGTATATTGAAATATGAAATCTTGTGGTCTATTATTACAATTTGATAAATATATAGGTTAAACCTATAACTCACCAACATTTTTGTTGACGTTTAAAGCATGTTTATTCTCAAGTGATTATTAAGAGCTTCCATTGTTGCATGCTAATATATGGACAAGATTTGGTGTTAGCATGCTTGTATAATATTGTTTAAAACTGCATTCGAGATTTATTTTGTTGTAACAAATTAATATTGTAAACCAATATGTATTGGTAGTGTGTAAGTGTGATATTTTTAGATTATCATTAGGTGGTGTCTTTTTAACCTTGTCGATAAAATAAAGGATATGGTTTGTTTTAAAAATGAATACAGCGTTTGAAAAACGTCTCATATAGAGGTCAAAACCTCGCAACGAAATCAATTAATATGGAACGTTTATAATCGATTTGAACGGGACATTTCAGTTGGTTTCCGAGCGTTGGTCTTAGAGAACCAGAATTTTTGCATTAGTGTGTCTTACCGAGTTTGTTAGGATGCATTAGTGAGTCTGGACTTCGAACGTGTTTTTCTTCAAAAACGATTGCTTAACATTTTTTTGTTGGAAACTATATATTATTAACATGTAAATATATTAATCTCTTAACGTGTTTGATATTGTGCGATAGATGTCTACCTCTAGTACAAATCTCATCGACTCACTTAATAATAATGAAGAGTCGAATATACTTTGGGAAGATTCACAAATTCCCGAAGAGGAACCGGAAGAGGAGGAACCGTAAGAGGAGGAACCGGAAGAAGAAGAGGTTCCGAAGGAAGAAATATTGATACCTACAGTAAATCGATTAAATAAAAGAAAATCCTCAACCAACGGACCAAAGATAAAAATGGTCAATGGTGTTTCCGCCGAGGAAGCAAAATATTGGGAAGATTACCAATTTTCCGATGAATCGAATCCCGATGAGGATTTCGATGATGTTATAGAAATTACCTCGACCCAATTTAATAAAGCAAAAGAAAATAATAAGGGAAAATGTATAAAAATAGAGAAACCTGATTCCAACCCCGATGAGCTTTATATGTATCGGCAACCTCCGTATTTCCTAAATTGTAACAATAACCCAGGAACCTCTAAACCACCAGGTTTTTCTAAACCATTGTGGAAAATGACGGCTCGTATTAGAGGAACACCATATATCCATAGAAAATTAGGAAAACGAACCAAGTTCGAAGAAGAAACCAGTGATTCAGATTAGGGAGTTGTAATCATGTTGTGTATTATATGTATTGTAGTGTGCTTGTACTTTTATGTTCTATGTAAAAATTGCTTGTATTGTTTGTTAATTATCTTTTATGAATCTAATCCTTGTCTATTTTACAGTATAAAAACAAAATGGACGTTAAGGGTAGACAACCGAATATTTTAGAAGACCTACCAGAGGATATGATTGAGGAAATCTTGTCTAGAGTCGGTCAGAATTCATCTGCACAATTAGTTATGGCGAAATTAACTTGTCAAACATTTGAATGACTTTCCAGAAATGCCTTAGTTTATAAAAGGCTTTCCTTTGATAGGTGGGGTATATCGCATTGGGGAGACCGTAAGTTACGCCATGTTTTCTTTAAAGCGTTAAATGCGGGGAACCCAAATGTAATTTTACGCTACGGGTTAAGAACCTATTTTGACTCAACATATCCCAACATAGGATTTCATGAGTTAGAAAGAGCTTCTAACATGAAACATAAAGAAGCATGTTATACTTACGGGTTAGTGATGTTCGCTTCTCACCAAAGTGAGAAAAAGAACATCGGATTACAACTATTAAATGAAATATTCCCACAGGTGACGGATTCAGTAGTTGGGGTGAGAAACAAGGTTTTTAGATTATTACGGGGCTGTTGGACATTAAGAAACCCTCGTCCTTTTGACGACATTACAACATGCTGCCTAGCCAATGGTGATAACGGTTACTTTCCACAAGACCAAGGATGGGAAGTCGTCTTAGTAAAACCAGAATGCATGACTTGTTTCTGGACTTATGAATTACGTGTCTTTATTTATTTTACTGAACAACTTGCGTATTAACTAGAATTGCCTTTATAGCTGCCGAGTAGCAAAGTTATTATGTGCTATATTTCATCCTATATGTATAATAGCGGTATTGTAAGTTTGTAAAATATTGTATAAAATTTGAACGCGAAATTTTATTATAATCAGTTTTTCATATAGAATTGTAGTAGTTGAATTGTATATTAGCTACTAAGTATGATCTTAACGGGTAGGTACTACCCGAATTAAAAATTATAAAACGCTAATATGAAGAAAAAGCTTTTATAAATAAGTTCATACTATGCTACGAAATACTATTGACTACTCTTAAAATTCTATATGATTAACTTAATTCTTTTGGGCTATTTTTGAAGGAAATGGCACCGGTGACTCGTCAGAATTTGAACATGAGCGAGGAAGACTTCCGTGTTTTCCTTGCAGCAAACATAGCCGCAGTACAGGCTGCGATGCAAAATAACAATAACTCTGGATCTAGCAGTGGAACTAATTTCACAAGAAATCGTGTAGGATGCTCCTACAAAGAATTCACTGCATGCAAACCTTTAGAATTTGATGGAACCGAGGTTCCAATTGGATTGAAACGGTGGATTGAGAAGGTTGAATCGGTGTTTGCCATAAGTAAATGTACTAAAGAAGACAAAGTAAAGTACGCTATGCATACCTTCACAGGTACGGTGCTAACATGGTGGAATACCTATCTCGAGCAGGTAGGACAAGATGCTGCTTACGCACTACCATGGTTAGCATTCAAGCAATTGATGAACGAGCAGTATCGTCCCAGAAACGAGGTCAACAAGCTCAAGGTAGAGCTTAGAGGATTACGAACGCAAGGTTTTGATATCACCACGTACGAACGACGATTCACCGAATTGTGCCTATTGTGTCCCAGAACTTTCGAAGACGAAGAAGAGAAGATCGACGCATTTGTAAAAGGGTTACCGGAAAGGATTCAAGAAGATGTGAGTTCCCACGAGCCCACCTCTATACAAAAGGCAAGTCGAATGGCTCACAAATTAGTGAACCAAATCGAAGGAAGGATTAAAGAACAGACGACTGAAGAGGCTAACATGAAACAAGTCAAGAGAAAGTGGGAAGAAACCAATGACAAGAGTCACCAATACAACAACAACAATCACAACCACAATCGCAATAACTATCTCAACAACTTCAACATCAATCGCAACAACAACTTCAACAAACGTCCTACCAACAACTACAATAACCGTCCCAACAACAATAACAACAACAACAATAGCAACAATAACAATCCCAACAACAATCTCAATAACAACAATGGCAACAAAAACCAAAAACAGTCATGCCAAAGGTGTGAAGAGAATCACCAGGGGTTCTGCACGACATTTTGCACTAGGTGTAGAAGAAATGGTCATAGTGCAGCAAAGTGTGATGCCTATGGACCAAAGTTTAACAGAATTAAAAGAACAAATAATGTCGGAATAGATAATGCCGCCATAGTTTGCTTTGCATGTGGAAAACCGGGCCACATTAGTAGAAATTGTCCGAATCAGGGGAATACTAGTGGGCAGGGCCGCGGAAGAGTTTTCAATATTAATACGACAGAAGCGCAGGAAGACCCGGATCTTGTTACGGGAACGTTTCTTATTGACAATAAATCTGCTTATGTTTTATTTGATTCGGTTGCGGATAGAAGGTATATGAGTAGAGATTTTTGTGCTAAACTAAGTTGTCCACTGACGCCTTTGGATAACAAATTTTTATTCGAATTAGCAAACGGTAAATTAATTACAGCAGATAATATATTTCGGAATCGAGAAATTAATTTGGTTAGCGAAACATTTAAGATTGATTTGATACCAGTAGAGTTAGGGAGTTTTGATGTGATAATCGGCATGGATTGGTTGAAAAGGGAGAGAGCAGAAATCATATGTTACAAAAATGCAATTTGCATTGTACGAGAAAAAGGAAATCCCTTAATGGTGTACGGAGAAAAGAGCAATGCGAAGCTAAATCTTATTAGTAATTTAAAGGCGCAAATACTAATAAGAAAAGGTTGCTATGCTGTTCTAGCACATGTAGAGAAATTACAAACCGAAGAAAAGAACATCAATGATGTTCCCGTCGCAAAAGAATTTCCCGATGTATTTCCGAAAGAATTACCGGGACTGCCTCCACACCGATCTGTTGAATTTCAAATAGATCTCGTATCAGGAGCTGCACCAATAGCTCGTGCTCCATACAGACTTGCACCCAGCGAAATGAAGGAACTCCAAAGCCAATTACAAGAACTTTTAGAGCGTTGTTTTATATGACCAAGTACATCACCATGGGGAGCTCCTGTTTTGTTTGTCAAAAAGAAGGATGGTACATTCAGGTTGTGTATCGACTACCGAGAGTTAAAAAAACTTACCATCAAGAATCATTACCCACTACCGAGAATCGACGACTTATTTGATCAACTACAAGGCTCGTCGGTTTATTCGAAGATCGATTTACGTTCCGGGTATCATCAAATGCGGGTGAAGGAGGATGATATTCCGAAGACTGCTTTCAGGACGCGTTACGGTCATTACGAGTTTATGGTTATGCCGTTTGGGTTGACTAACGCACCAGCTGTGTTCATGGACCTCATGAACCAAGTGTGTGGACCATACCTTGACAAGTTTGTCATTGTTTTCATCAATGACATACTTATTTACTCAAAGAATGATCAAGAGCACGAAGAACATTTGAGAAAAGTGCTAGAGTTGTTGAGGAAAGAAAAACTGTACGCTAAGTTTTCAAAGTGTGCATTTTAGTTGGAAGAAGTTCAATTCTTCGGTCACATAGTGAACAAAGAAGGTATTCAAGTGGATCCGGCAAAGATTGAAACCGTTGAAAAGTGGGAAACCCCGAAAACTCCGAAGCATATATGCCAATTTTTAGGACTGGCTGGTTACTACAGAAGGTTCATCCAAGATTTTTCCAAAATAGCAAAACCCTTAACTGCATTAGCGCATAAAGGGAAGAAATTTGTATGGAAGGATGAGCAGGAGAAAGCGTTTCAATTGTTGAAGAAAAAGTTAACTACGGCACCTATATTCTCATTTACTGAAGGGAATGATGATTTTGTGATATATTGTGATGCCTCAAAGCAAGGCCTCGGTTGTGTATTAATGCAACGAACGAAGGTAATTGCTTATGCGTCCAGACAATCGAAGATTCACGAGCAAAATTATACGACTCATGATTTGGAATTGGGCGCCATTGTTTTTGCATTAAAGACTTGGAGGCACTACTTATATGGGGTTAAAATTATTATATATACCGACCACAAAAGTCTCCAACACATATTTAATCAGAAACAACTGAACATGAGGCAGCGTAGATGGATTGAATTGTTGAATGATTACGACTTTGAGATTCGTTACCACCCGGGGAAGGCGAATGTAGTAGCCGACGCTTTGAGTAGAAAGGACAGAGAACCTATGCGGGTAAAAGCTATGAATATAATTATTCATACTAACCTTACTACTCAAATAAAGGAGGCGCAGCAGGGAGTTGTAAAAGAAGGAAAGTTGAAGAATGAAATACCCAAAGGATCGGAGAAACATCTTAATATTCGGGAAGACGGAACCCGGTATAGGGCTGAAAGAATTTGGGTACCAAAGTTTGGAGATGTGAGAGAAAAGGTACTTAAGGAAGCACATAAAACCAGATATTCAATACATCCCGGAGTGGGGAAGATGTACAAAGATCTCAAGAAACACTTTTGGTGGCCGGGTATGAAAGCCGATATTACTAAATACGTAGGAGAATGTTTGACGTGTTCTAAGGTCAAAACTGAACATCAGAAACCATCAGGTCTACTTCAACAACCTGAAATCCCGGAATGGAAATGGGAAAACATTACCATGGATTTCATTATTAAATTGCCAAGGACTGCAAGTGGTTATGATACAATTTGGGTAATAGTCGATCGTCTTACCAAGTCAGCACACTTTCTGCCAATGAGAGAAGATGATAAAATGGAGAAGTTGGCGTGATTATACTTGAAGAAAGTTATCTCCAGACATGGAATACCAGTCTCTATTATCTCAGATAGGGATGGCAGATTTGTTTCAAGATTTTTGCAGACATTGCAACAAGCATTGGGGACTCGTCTAGACACGAGTACTGCTTATCATCCACAAACTTATGGGCAAATTGAAAGGACGATACAGACCCTTGAAGATATGCTACGAGCATGTGTTATCGATTTCAGAAATAGTTGGGATCGACACCTACCGTTAGCAGAATTTTCCTACAACAGCAGTTACCATTCGAGTATTGAGATGGCGCTGTTTGAAGCACTTTATGGTAGAAAGTGCAGGTCTCTAATTTGTTGGAGTGAAGTGAGGTATAGACATATTACAGGTCCAGAGATAATTCAAGAAACTACCGAGAAGATCATCCAAATTCAACAACGATTAAAAACTGACCAAAGTCGACAAAAGAGCTATGCGGACATTAAAAGAAAAGATATAGAATTTGAGATTGGAGAAATGATCATGCTTAAGGTTTCACCTTGGAAAGGCGTTGTTCGATTTGGTAAACGGGGGAAACTAAATTCAAGGTACATTGGACCATTCAAGATTATAGATCATGTCGGACCAGTAGCTTACCGACTTGACTTACCGCAACAAATCGCAAGGGTACATAATACTTTTCATGTCTCGAATTTGAAGAAATGTTTTGCTAAAGAAGATCTCACCATTCCATTAGACGAGATTACAATTAATGAAAAAGTACAATTCATTGAAGAACCCGTCGAAATAATGGATCGTGAGGTTAAAAGACTTAAGCAAAACAAGATACCAATTGTTAAGGTTCGATGGAATGCTCGTAGAGGACCCGAATTCACCTGAGCGTGAAGATCAGATGAAGTTGAAATACCCTCACCTATTTCCAGAAGATGCGTCAACACCTTCAACAGCTTAAAATTTCGGGACGAAATTTATTTAACGGGTAGGTACTGTAGTGACCCGAACTTTTCCATGATTATATATTAATTGAAAACTATATTTTCATGATTAAATGTTTCCAACATGTTAATCAATCAAACTTGTTAAGACTTGATTATTTGAAATGAGTTTCACGTAGACAATTGACCACCCAAGTTGACCGGCGATTCACGAACGTTAAAACTTGTAAAAATGACATGACGATATATATATGGATATACATATAGTTAACATGAGATTATGATAAGTAAGTATCTCCATAAGTATATTAACAATGAGTTATATACATAAAAATGAGACTACTAAGTTAAGAAACTCGAAACGATATATATAACGATTATCGTTATTACAACGTCTTACTAAATACATATGTATCATATTAAGATATTATTACACTATATTTAACATGATAAAATGATAATTATATATATCATTAAGTATGTTAACAATGAACTACATATGTAAAACAAGACTACTAACTTAAGAATTTTGAAACGAGGCATATATGTAACGATTATCGTTGTAACGACATTTTAATGTATATATATGATATTAAGATATATTCATACATTATAATATCTTGATAATGTAATAATTTAACATCTCATTATATATAATAAACAATGGGTTAACAACATTAAATGAGATCGTTAACTTAAAGGTTTCAAAACAAAACTTACATGTAACGACTAACGATGACTTAACGACTCAGTTAAAATGTATATACATGTAGTGTATTTAGATGTATTAGTACACTTTTGAAAGACTTCAAGACACATATCAAAGTACTTCTACTTAACAAAAATGCTTACAATTGCATTCTCATTCATTTTCATTAACAATTCTACTCGTATGCTACCGTATTCATACTCGTACAATACCCAGCTCCTAGACGTATATACTATTGGTATATACACATAATAATTCAGCTCTTAACAGCCCTAGATAGTCAACAAACATGTGGAACCAACAATTAGACAACTAGCATGACTTATGAGCAAAGAAACAAAAACAAGAACTCCTTTTAACCCCACTCACCTTCACCAATCACCACCTACTCCATTTCACTTCCAATTTTTTTCCCAATTCTCTCTCAAAACACACACACTCTTCCATGAACGTCTAAGTTACTATTTTTCCAGCAAAAATCATCAAATAAAAGCTTTGGTTATTACCTATAATCATCATAAAAACAATTACTCAAGAACACATCAAGAACACTTCCAAGTTTACAAGTTTACTTCCAAGTTTCCTAATCCATTCCAAAAAATCATCTAAGATCAAGAAACCTTTGTTATTTACAGTAGGTTATCTTTCTAAATCAAGGTAATATTCATATTCAAGCTTTGATTCAATTTCTATAACTATAACTATCTTAATTAGAGTAAAAATCTTACTTGAACTTGTTTTTGTGTCATGATTCTATTTCAAGAACTTCCAAGCCATCAAAGATCCTTTGAAGCTCAAGTTATTTTTTCATCATTTCCAGTAGGTTTATCTACTAAACTTGAGGTAGTAATGATGTTCATAACATCATTCTATTCATAAGTTAATACTTCTAAATTGACTTTTAAAATCAACTAAACACATGTTCTATATCTATTTAATATGCTAACTTAATGATTTAAAACCTGAAAACACGAAAAACACCGTAAAACCGGATATACGCCGTCGTAGTAACACCGCGGGCTGTTTTGGGTTAGTTAATTAAAAACTATGATAAACTTTGATTTAAAAGTTGTTCTTTTGGGAAAATGATTTTTCTTATGAACATGAAACTATATCCAAAAATCATGGTTAAACTCAAAGTGGAAGTATGTTTTCCAAAATGGTCATCTAGACGTCGTTCTTTCAACTGAAATGACTACCTTTAAAAAAACGACATGTAACTTGTATTTTCGACTATAAACTTATACTTTTTCTGTTTAGATTCATAAACTTAAGTTCAATATGAAACCATAGCAACTTGAATCACTCAAAATGGATTTAAAACGAAGAAGTTATGGGTAAAACAAGATTGGATATTTTTGCTTGTTGTAACTACGTGAAAATTGGTAACAAATCTATATTAATCATATCCTAGCTAACTCATATTGTATTATACATGTATTCTAATATATTTTGTAATCTTGGGATACCATAGACACGTATGCAAATGTTTTGACATATCATATCGACCCATGTATATATATTATTTGGAACAACCATAGACACTCTATATGCAGTACTGTTGGAGTTAGCTATACAGGGTTGAGGTTGATTCCAAAAATATATATACTTTGAGTTGTGATCTAGCCTGAGACGTGTATACACTGGGTCGTGGATTGATTCAAGATAATATATATCGATTTATTTCTGTACATCTAACTGTGGACAACTAGTTGTAGGTTACTAACGAGGACAGCTGACTTAATAAACTTAAAACAGTAAAACGTATTAAAAATGTTGTAAATATATTTTGAACATACTTTGATATATATGTACATATTTGTTATAGGTTCGTGAATCGACCAGTGGCCAAGTCTTACTTCCCGACGAAGTAAAAATCTGTGAAAGTGAGTTATAGTCCCACTTTTAAAATCTTAATATTTTTTGGATGAGAATACATGCAGTTTTATAAATATTTTACGAAATAGACACAAGTAAATGAAACTACATTATATGGGTGAATGATCGAAGCCGAATATGCCACTTTTTGCTTGGTAACCTAAGAATTAGTATACCGATCTACTAATTGATGCGAATCCTAAAGATAGATTTATTGGGCCTAACGAACCCCATCCATGGTTGCGGATACTTTAGTACTTCGATGTTGTTTTATCATGTCCAATGGATTTCCCAGAATGATAGGGGATATTCTTATATGCATCTTGTTAATATCGGTTACTAGGTGTTCACCGTATGAATGATTTTTATCTCTATGTATGGGATGTATATTGAAATATGAAATCTTGTGGTCTATTATTACAATTTGATAAATATATAGGTTAAACCAATAACTCACCAACATTTTTGTTGACGTTTAAAGCATGTTTATTCTCAGGTGATTATTAAGAGCTTCCGTTGTTGCATGCTAATATATGTACAAGATTTGGTGTCAGCATGCTTGTTTAATATTGTTTAAAACTGCATTCCATATTTATTTTATTGTAACATATTAATATTGTAAACCAATATGTATTAGTAGTGTGTAAGTGTGATATTTTTAGATTATCATTTCTGGATAATCTAGGTGGTGTCTTTTTAACCTTGTCGATAAAATAAAGGTTATGGTTTGTTTTAAAAACGAATGCAGTCTTTGAAAAACGTCTCATATAGAGGTCAAAATCTCGCAATGAAATCAATTAATATGGAACGTTTATAATCGATATGAACATGACATTTCACATAACCTCAGTCAGAAGTTGACATACAAACATAAACATTAATGGGACTAGGGAGTTGGGATGCATAGAAGAGGACTCAAACATTCCTCTAATTTTATGTCGACCATTCTTAGCATCCACCGGGGCGTTATTTGATGTAAGAAAGGGTAGAATGACACTTAGTGATGGTGACAAATCGATCACCTTTGTGATTCGAAAGTCTAAATCTCCACCAACCAAAACCGTTGAACCAATAAAAACGATTGGTAAAAATCATGTTGTTTTACCAACTCCAACGGTAGTGCTTAGCAATAATAAAACGCCTAAGTGTGGGGAAGATGAAGTAACACCTAATGATGACCTGATAACAAAGAACCCCGTTGATGATACGAAATTAAATGATCTCGTTATTAACAGTTCAATGAGGAAACTTATTAAACGGATTCGCGATGCTAGAACCAAGGGGAACTTTAAGTTATGTAACCAGTTAGTATCCAATCTATCGCCTAAAGAAAAAGCGAAACTAGTTGAATTTGTGGATATTACACAGGAATCCGACCAATGGCTTAAAGCAAAAGTCACAGATATGCAAGTTGATTATGGTCCAAAAGAAATTGACAATGAAGTTAATCACAATTTCGACACCACAGCTACCTAAGTGTGGGGAGATTCAAATGTTCTAAAAAGAAAACGCTGTCTAAAATTAGTTGTTCTGTTCCCGTGTAGTTCCGAGAATGGAATCCGATTGGTCTTTTCCGCTAGCAGAAACTAAAGAACTAGTTTTCTCCCCCATTTTGAATTTTTGTTTTGTAGGTTTTGTATGAAATTTATATGCATTTTTTTAATTTAATTTTTGTGTGATTTTAAAAAACAAAAAATTACTTTATTTCATTAAGTTTAAAAAATGATTTCTAAAATTCATCGTAAGTTGAAGACTAGGTCATGGAACTGAAATTGCTTTACCCGAGGGCGGGGCGAAAAATTTTGTTATCATTATTTTTAATTTTATTGATCTAAAGTATACCAAAAAAATTAAAAAAAACCAAAAATCTTTGCTTTTAAAACAATCGCTTTAACGACAAATTTTAAATTTTGTCGAGGGACGGACTAGGTAAACAGGGTAAAACAGTGCACTTTCAACGACTGACATTAAGTTCAGCAAAAGCTACTAATTTTAACGACAAGACGTAAAATATCAAATGTGATATAAAATAATATGTTTGCAAACTCGGTATTTTTAATCTCTTTTCTACACTAATCACCCTCATGAATTTATAATTATAGTCTGATTTCATGCAAATGAGGGCATTGCATGATCTCAAGTGTGGGGAAGGGTTATAAATTCTCTCAGGGTTTACACTTAGTTTAATTGCCAAATTTTGTGAAAATTTGAAAAAATTTCAACTAAATGAATTCAAAATCATGTTTATACATATTTATGAACGATAAAACTAGGTGTTAATGCCGAAAATATTGTTACCTCGAAGAGAACATAAATGGAGAAACAACTCAAAACGCTTGAATTCATTTAAAATGGAATAGAAGAGAATAAAAAGGCAAAGAAAAGAATAAATAAAAGCTAAGTGTGGGAAGAATTTACCAAGTTCTTTAAAACACATATCACATATTTGGTACAGATTATTGCAGGTACTTTTGCTTTGGACTAACTAATCAGTTTTACCCGATTTATTGTAATACCTTTGAAAGAATAGATGGATCTACACGATGAATCAGTTCCATCATTAAAAGGAAGAAAAGTCTTCCGAAAAAGACACGCGCTTCTTGATTTAGGTCAAGAAGTTGTCGTCCAGACCAGCTGTAGGTTGACGAAAAATCTAGAAAAGTCATCTCTAAAATCAGCAGAAAATCCACGGACCTCAGCATCAAACAGGGTCGCCAAGTGGTCAGACTTATCCTAACCATGAGAGGATCTGTCTCGTAAAATGGGGAGGGCGCCGTGCAAATTAGCTTGATAAGACTAATGAATCAGACCCCCAGAAAGGATAATCTCCTTAAAGATTAAAAATCAGCTTTTAAGCCTGATATTACTCAATCTTTGAGATTGACCATAAAGATTGAGAATTACAAACTCATGGAATTCGATGATATCTAAACTCGAGCTTGAACGAGAAAATATTTTGATCAAAATTAAAACCGATTTATTTTCTGAAAACCTATTTTCAATGCGTTCATTACCATTGAACGTAAAATCCTAGGAATTCACCTAGAATTCATTAGGTCACCTGAACCAAATCGGGTGCCAACCGTAAGAACGGTGGTTGCATAGCATGGTCGAAGACAGGACCTTGTGCCAGACCGAAAAAATTATAGGGTGATCTTTACTATTGCTCCTACAAAGGATAGTAATTGCATCCGACACGTTTTAGACCATGAACATCTGCATGTCATTAGACATTGCCTTAACAGTTGCTTGTTCATCGCTTTCCTTTACAACCGGACGGTAGTTTACCGAAAGGTAATATACGGAGCAAATAAACTAGACGTGTGCTTTCCTAATACAAGGTTAGCAAGTGGGTACACAAAACCACGAGTTTTGAGCTAAAATTTTAAAATATGAAACCCACAAAACCCACAAAAATATTTTGCAAACACCGGTGAAGGGTTATTCCGGAAAACTTATCTAGGGTAAAAGCTAGAATGAATTTTCAAAAGATCAAATGTTTTCATAAAGATCCAATTTCCTTAAAAGATCTAAATTTTTAATAGTCATGTGGTACTGTAAACCACATCGTTACCATCATTGTTTATACTGCCGTATCAAAATTACTGATGTATAAAGTGTGAGAATAAAAAAAAGTGATTCGAGTGAAGTGTGATTTAATTTCAAGTTCTGTATTGCTTGAGGACAAGCAACGCTCAAGTGTGGGGATATTTGATAGTGCTCCAAATGAACATATATTTAGGCACAATATCCTTCCAATATGTAAAGCTTTTAGTTGTAATTGTTCTATTTTTATGTAATATTCGTTTAAATAAATAAGTGCGAAGACAAAAGAAGAAAACGACGATTTGAAGACACAAATGACCAAAAAGCTCAAATGTACACGATATAATTCAAGTGGTTCAATTTAATGATGAAAAACGTCTAAAAATTACAAGAGTGCAAGCCGCGAAACGCAAAGTACAAGATATCTCAGGGTACGAAAGGACGCTCGAAAATCCGGAACCGGGACATGAACCAACTATCAACGCGCGACGCAACGGAGCTAAAATTACAAGTCAACTATGCACATAAATATAATATAATATATAAATAATTCTTAAAATTATATATATATATATTATATTAGATATTAATAAAATGTCGGCAAAACTAGAAAACAAAGTGTTTGGGCTGGATCCAGCTGGCCATGCGATCGCATGGCCTGGCTGCCTTATTCCCATGCGATCGTATGGCAGGGAATTGGTGGCCAGGTCCTATAAATTCAGCATTTTTCGACGAGTAAACATATCTTTTTCTCTTCCTTTCTCTGTAAGAAATAT
Source organism: Rutidosis leptorrhynchoides (assembly GCF_046630445.1). Classification (NCBI taxonomy): domain Eukaryota; kingdom Viridiplantae; phylum Streptophyta; class Magnoliopsida; order Asterales; family Asteraceae; genus Rutidosis; species Rutidosis leptorrhynchoides. Next base: position 348,674,916 of record NC_092338.1, read on the forward strand.
ATATATATATATATATATATATATATATATATATATATATATATATATATATATATATATATATATATATAATTTAAACTTTAATTTAAGTTTAATAATAATTGGGTTATTGTAAGAAATGTTTTAAGGTTTTGTAAGTCTGAACTCTGTCCGTGTAACGCTACGCGATTAATCACCACTGTAAGTTATGTTCTTCCTTTTTAAATTAATGTCTTGTAACTAAGTTATTATTATGCTTATTTGAGCCGAAGTAATCGTGATGTTAGACTAAATATTAAGACGGGGTTATTAGATTTTGTACCATAATTAAGGTTTGGACAAAAGACCGACACTTGTGGACATTGGACTATGACTATTAATAGATAGGGGGTATTGTCTAATTGAGCGACAACTCATTGGAACCTGTCGAACATATCTTCAAATTAGTTAATCTAATAATTATTAAAATGATTATGTATATCCTATTTAGTGACATTTATACGACATCTTTTACGATCATTTAATTAATTATTTGGGTTGGGTAATTGATTATTCATTCTGATCAAGTGGGTAAATTAATATTCATATCTCATTAAAACAGGGGTGGATTACATACAAGGATAATTGGTGTAATTGTTAACAAAGTAATAAAACCTTGGATTACACGCAGTCGATAACCTGGTGTAATTATTAAACAAAGTATTAAAACCTTGTTACGGTTCGAATCCCTAATTAGTTGGAATATTTGACTTCAGGAATAAGGTTAATTTGACGAGAATTTTATAATTATGACCGATGGACTATTCTGGACAAAAACCAAATAGGTATCAAATAATCCAGGATAAAGGACAATTAACCCGGGTAACAATTAATTAAAATCAAAACGTCAAAAATCATTATTACAGAAGTTTAAATAAGCATAATACTTTTATTTCATATTTCATCGTACCTTTATTTACTGTCATTTTATTTACTGCAATTTACTTTATCGCAATTTAAATTCTGTCATTTATATTATCGTCATTTATCTTTACGCTTTATTTAAAATCGACAAACCGGTCATGAAACGGTAAAACCCCCTTTTTATAATAATAATAATAATACGACTTATATATATATATATATATATATATATATATATATATATATATATATATATATATATATATATATATATATATATATATATATATATATATATATAGTTTAAAAATATAGCGTTAAACTTGGATAGCTCCTTGTGGAACGAACCGGACTTACTAAAAACTACACTATTGTACGATTAGGTACACTGCCTATAAGTGTTGTAACAAGGTTTAGGTATATCCACTATATAAATAAATAAATAACTTGTGTAAAATTGTATCGTATTTAATAGTATTTCGCAATAAAAATACAACTATTTCGTATACGCTGCTGCACACATCAATTCTAAATAAATTTGTGGCTAAAATGTGTTATCACCAAAATATAAGATGAGAACATTTTCACTAGAATACTACCGTGTGTGTGTGTATATATATATATATATATATATATATATATATATATAATATATATATATATATATATATATATATATATATATATATATATATATATATATATATATATATATATATATATATATATATATATATAGTCAAAAGTTCAAAAACGAGAACTACAAAAAGGACAAGAACTTCGAGAATTTTTAATTTACAAAGATTTTCACATGTGATTATATTGAACCACTCATACATCATTATAGAGAGTAAGAATGAACATAAAAATAGTTTGAAAAAACTTATATTTTTCATATATTATCAAATATATAGTTTCTCGATCACATGTGCATATTTGTTTGTGAACATATAAATATTATAATTAACAATTTAACACGTAATTTGTGGTAATGAACATATGTTTGTTAATATGAGCATTAAGTAACATGTGCATGTAATTTATTGTATTTAAATGCATAAAAATTATGAAATTAAAAAGTTCTCGCAGTTCTCGTCTTTTTTGTAGTTCTTGTTTGAACATGCCCCTACATATGCATTCAGATGAGAACGTTCTCATTTATATATATCGTGAGAATAGATCTAGGCCATTCATAATTTTAATCAATGGTTATCAATTTTTTAAAACTGTTAAAATTATAAATAATCGAAAAAGGCATTTGTGGAAAAGTGCCACCCCTTAAACTTCTCCATCTACTCCGTATTTGATTCTATATGGTGTGTTTGGATGAAACTAGATGAAGCTGGAGCTTATAGCTGAAGCTGGAGCTTATAGGCTAGAGTTGGAGTTGGATCTTATTTTTTAAGTTAGTAGCTGGAGCTTATTAGTTTTTACAAGTATTTGGTAAACTAGCTGGAACTTATTTTTCAAGTTCATAAACTCTATTTTTTTTCATAAGCTAGTTATAAGGAGATTATTTTTTCAGAGCTTATGATTTTTATAAGCTCTACTTTTTATGTCTACCAAACGAAACTTATGACTTGAAGTTTATTAAAATTATAAGGTCAAGCACATATAAGCTCCCATAAGCTATTACTCCTTTTTATCTTCTTCAATTCTTGTAGCCACCTTCTGCTAACTAACGTTTAGTGTAGCAACACTAAAGAACTTATCTCTCTCTCTCTCTCTCTCTCTCTCTCTCTCTCCCCAGTTTTACGCTCTCAACCTTTTCAAACAAATTTTTGGAACCCTAACTCTCGCCGGCGCCATCACCTGCCTCCGGCATCTTGCCATTTTTTCATGTAGATCTACCTTTTGGACACTTTTCCTAGATTTCGTCTTCTCCAGCTTCTCCTCGTTTCCCGGATCCGGTAGCAGGCGACGAGTGCCAAGGGTTTCCTTTGCACTCTGCTAACGGTGATGGATTCCAGTGGGTTTTTAGTTGGGCTTCGTTTTTCTCGGTTTTTGGGTCTTTGGTCGTGGTTTTGTCTTGCTCCAACGACTTTCTTGCCTCTCTCTGATTCTGCATGGGCGGCGAACTCCAATCTGGAGTTCTATGTTAGTTGGCGAGAGTGGTCGGTTTTTTGGTAGGTTGTTGTCTTTGAGGTCGGCCGGTGGTTCTGCGAATCGGAGTTTTTCTGGCATTTTTTCCGCATTCTTTGCCGGATTTCCTTTTTGTTTTTCAAAATGGCAGCGTTTCTTCATCGGTTCGTTCCCGCTTCCCCCTTGTTGCAGGTGGTTGTCTTATGGGCCGATGGCTTTGGTAGGTTTTTCCTCACCCCTCTACGGTTTACTAGGTTCCTATTTTGATGTTTTGGCCGGAATTCTTGCAGATGTTTGGGCTGGCCTTTAGCTGGGGTTCTCTAAATGTTTGGGTTGACTTTTGGCTGTGATATTCCGAATAGGACTGTGCGGTTGCTCCCTTTTTGTCGTAGTTCTGATGCGGGTTGGTTCGTTCCATCTTCCTCGTCACCGGTTCAGGTCGGACCGTTCCGGTGTTGTTGCCGCCTTAGCGGTTTCATTTGAGACGCTAAGCGCCAATAATTTAGGTTTCTGGGTTGTCTCTTTCGGTTGATGCTTGACTATCTGTAGGTTAGGTTTCATCGGGCTAGGTAGGTTAAGAGGTTCTTTTAGGATTTTCTTGGATGTGCTGGTCGACGGGGTTCTTTCTGGTTGCGGTCTCGAGGTGGGTGTTCTTGGGTTGCCCGACGTGCGAATCTGTATCCGGTTTATGATGGCTTGGGAGGCTGCGGTTGGCTGTGAGGGAGGTTCGCGCTTGCAGGCTTCAGTTCAGTGAGGATTTTTATAAGGTTTGGTGGTCTTGGTGGCGGTTACAACATCAAAGCAACATTTCAATTGGTTTTAGTGGTTTGGAAATTGTTTGTTTAGTCTCATTGTTTCAACGTAGTGTGTTCAATTGCGTTTTATGTTGGACGCTAGTGTAGTTCTCAAGTAGTGTAACATGTAACGCTCCAGATCATCAGATCTCTTCTTTTATTTATATAATATGTATTTTCGCCAAAAAAAAAAATAAAATAAAAAAAAAATGCTCCCATAAGCTCCTAGTTTATGGTGTGCCAAACACACCCTATATTCACCTCTTTCTCCCTAAAATTCTTTTTTCCACTGTGACTTAAACACAATTACGTAATTTTTTTTCAAAAGCAAACAAGTGATTACTTAATTTTTTTAAACACAATTACGTAATGATTCGGAAAAACCACCATCTATTATATTTTTTACCACTATCATAAACAATAATTAAAACACCATCAATCATACTAAAGATAATCCAGCAACGCTAATCCATCAATGACGATGGCGTTGATTTTTCGACGATTATGACTTTGTAACTACAACTACTGGAGTCGTCGGACGTATCCTATATCACCATCCGTATTCAGGTGCATCCAATCGAGTCGGTGGAACTTTTGGGTCCTTCCACGTCGGATAAACTCGAGTTTATCCAGGTTCATCACTTGTAGTCTTATATTGATGCACGATAGTAGCTTGAGCTCACGAGTGCATTTAGACACATCGTGAAATGTCACGGTCCATCCACAACCATCGATTGAACTCGTGAGCATCCATCCATACACATCGACTGAAGTCTCGGTTCATCCACATTCATCATCGATTGAACTCATATATGCTATTTGTTTTGCTTTGTTTTTAGTTTTTAGTGTTTAATGATGCTTTGACTTTGTGAATAACCAGTGCATATGATGTTTTTTTCCTCAACAAAAGTAGTTGGCTGAGGATGAATGTTTTCGTTTTCAACTTTTTACTTTCAGTTTATTTATTTTTCTTGTTGATGATGCACAATATTCAGATTGCGAAACTAAGATTTCAAGTGATGTATACATTCACGGGTGTACATAAATTTTAGGATGTGACACTCATTTATAATTTGTATGTAACATTAGGACTTGCTTTCTAAAGGATTTCTCGTCACAGCAGTTGATGGATACATGAAAAATGAGATGCAAACAGTTATAAAAAATGGGATGTAATAATGATAAGCAAAGATGGATGCATCAATTACTAGACTCATCTTGAATTAAAGAGGATTAAAAAGTGAATCGACTGATATATTCTCTTTCGTTAACACATGAAATAAGATTAGAAAATTTTCAGTTAAGGACGTGTTGGAATAAAAAAAAAGTAGCAAGATTTGACGTAGGTAATGGAAACGAAGGGAGGCGTTTGGATGTGGTGGACACTTATGTTAGACGAAATCTTACCTTAAACTGAAATACCCAAAATATGTTGACGGTTAGGCCCAATCCATGATGACCCGTATTTGAGGCCCATTTAAGATGCAAGTTCATAAACCTAAACTACACATTAAGCAAATCTTGCCTTAGCTGACATACCCAAAATATATTGACGGTTCAACCCAATCCATTATGACCCGTATTTGAGACCCATTTACGATGCAAGTTCACAAGCCTAAACTACACATTAAGCAAATTACATAGAACTTATGTCACACTATCCTTTACTAGCAGCAGGGAAGATAAGTTCTTTTTTTTAAACAGCAGAAAATAAAATAAATAGAACTAGCGAGAAGCTAGAAAAAATTATAAAGCGTTCATGGGATTACATAACCACAAGTTCCAATTTAAACTACCCTTATGCCATCTAGAGTACAACCAATTAAAGCTAAAAGCTATAATACTATCAATGACATGACATTTCCGGAACTTCGAGTCTTTAAATATGATGTTGTTTCTCAATCGCCAAATGTGCCAAAGAGTAGCAATAACTACCACCCGAACCACTGTGCGTTGATTGTTTTGAATAGGGACGCCATCAACCCAAGACCAAATACCATGAATAGAATTCCAAACAGTAATATCACATTGGAGCCATTTAGCAATAATCTCCGAGATCAGTGTACTTGTGTCACATTCAATAAACAAATGGCACTCATCTTCTTCCATAATATCACAAATGCCACAATTAACTTTTTCAAGGACAATACCGCGATCAAGGAGATTCATTCTAGTCGGTAAGCAAAAAAGGTTCAAACGCCAAATAAAGGTATTAGCCTTGATAGGGATCAGTTTACACCATAATGTAGGTCTGGATGAAGGAGCAAAGAATTGTTTGTCAATCAAACCTCGAGCATTGGACACCGAGAAAACACCCCATTTGAACCCATTCCACGTCCATGTGTCTGGGGTTGACGTGAGGACCACGTTATTGAGAACCGACAGAAGCTCAACAAATTGCGAGCTCTCTTCACCCCCTCTCAGATTTCGGCGCCAAGACCAGGACCATCTGATGTTCGAGTAATGGTCAGCCACAAGGCAAACTTTATTCAGCTCGAGCATATACAACCGTGGGAAACGAGCTACTAAAATCGTACCATCAATCCACGGGTCTGACCAGAACATAGTACGGTTCCCGTTTCCAATACAAACCCGTAAGCTATCGGCCGTAATAGCTTGACTGATGTGAATAGAATCGATGCGATTACGAATGGTTGCCCACGTACCTGTGGAGTTAGAAAGAGATGGAATAGAAACGCCTGTCGCGGTACCATGGATAGCCGAGATGAGGGTAACCCAACACGACTCTTTACTATTGACGAATCTCCACCGCCATTTATAAATTAACCCGAGATTAAGAGACTTTAAACTAGCTACGCCTAACCCTCCATTTTCTAAAGGATTAAGAATAGTTCTCCAATTCACCCAATGCATCTTCCGAGCCTTATCCTTACCAGCACAAAAGAAAGAAGCGCGCAAGGACTCCAGTTTGTTAAGAACCGACAACGGAGCTTTAAAAAGAGAGAAATAATAATTACCAATAGCACCCAACACCGATTTAACAAGGGTTAATCTACCGCCCATCGAGATTAAATTTGATTTCCAAGAGGAAAGCCTTTTCTTAGCTTTTGTGATAATAGGGTCCCAGCTAGAGACACGTTTCATGTTATAACCAATAGGCAAACCAAGATGGATGAAAGGAAGAGTGGCGGCAGTACACCCTACCGAGGAAGCAACTTGCACCACTTCCGAATTTTGGACACCAATACCAAAAAGAGAAGATTTATGCGGATTAATTTTCAAATCCGACACGGCAAAAAAACAGGCTAGAATAGCCATGATATTGTTTATGTTTTCTTCATCCCAGTCACCAATAAATAAAGCATCATCAGCAAACAAACAAATAGAGGGAAGATAAGTTCTACTCGTATAAAATACTACACTACACATGAATTAATTCATACTAAAGTTTGGTTCTTGCAATTACAATTGTATCTAAGCATCAAATGTTACGGGTAACCATAAGAATTAAACAAATCATAAGTTTATACAGCAGTCATAAGTAATAAGATACGAATGCACCTCTATTTTGCTTAGCGACAGCTTTTGTCTGTGTTGCAGGAACATCCTCGTTAATTGACATTACCTGCGTCAAATCTTGCCAACGTGGATTTGGCGGAAGCTTTTGACGATGCGTAAACAATGGTCAAGGTATCTCCTCGTAAAATAATCTTTCCTAAAAAAAAGACAAATTTTTGTCGTTGGTCCCTAAACTTTGTAGTAAACAACATAGGTGACCTTTATCTTATATTTTGACTTCGTTGACCTCGAACTATTATATTATTTGACGGAAGACCCTGAACTTAACAAATATCAATTTATTCCCGTTAAGTTGAACCATGTAAACGTAACCTGAGGGTATTTTCATCAATTCGCAATCTATCTTCTATCTTATATCTCACATCTAACGGCAAAATTTTGTCTAATAATAATAATTCTGTAATAAACTTGAATTAAAACAAGTAATGATTCAAACACTCCCACTAGTTTAAATTACAGTCACCCAGATTAAAAACAAAACTCACTATGATGGGTACATTGATAGATATCTGGGATATACATGTTAAGCATATCATAATCATCATGTAATTCATAATAATATAAAGACTAAGACATAAAGCTTACTTGAATTGAGAGATGATGTAGATGCCATAAGAACAAGAACAATAACAAGAACAAGTTAGGATGTTGATCTTCTACTTGATACATCTCCATTAGTGATGGAATTAAGTTATTCGTATGTGTTGTTGTGTTAGACCAATGAGGTGATACATAAGTGTGATGACCCGTCCAAATCCATTTGGACGAATACATCATTCGTTGATTTCATAGTGAGGTTTTGACCTCTATATGATACGTTTTGTAAACATTGCATTCTTTTGAAAAGGTACACCATAAATGAATATATAAATCCAAGGTTTTCGACGTCTGATGATTTCTACGTATAGAAAATCATCGTATATAATAGTTTCTAACAATAAATCCGTTGACAATACAGTCAAATAAGATACATGGTGATGATTTTGTGAATGCAAAGTTTTCTCGAATAAAGCATGTATGACTCCATACACATAGCTTGTATAACGTATAAGCAAACAGCGAAAGACTACTAGGAACCTGAGAATAAACATGCTTAAAAGTGTCAACACAAAGGTTGGTGAGTTCATAGTTTTAATGTTGCGCATAATCTGTATATAAAGGTGGATCACAAGATTTCAGTTGTTTCATCCGAAACGTTTATCAAATTATTCTACAAGATTGAGCACCTTGGTAACTAAACTTTAACGTTATAATAAGTACCCCTGTTTTAACATACATGCAACCAATATGTACAATACACGCAATCCAACGTGTACTAAACTCAAATAGCATACGTCTGTTTTATAGTCCAGGCTAGGGTTTCTAAACCTGGAACTGGAACAGACGGGGATGTCAAGCCCTATGGATCCATATACAACTATTCGAACCCACCAGTTCTTATAACCGGCAGCTACTAGTTACCAAAGCTCAGGGATTTTCGGTTCAAACTCTGTGTAGAATTTAGTATGTACTTGTATCCATTGCGTTTAAAATAAAGTGCATATCGTCTCAGCCCAAAAATATAGATTGCAAAAGCAATTAAAAAGGGAGCAAATGAAACTCACCTTAGCAGCAAATAAGGTCATTCATCGAAATGTGACCGAAACTCAGAATGCAAAGTAATCATAGATTTCAACCTAGAGAACATATGTTGGTCAATAAATGTTTAACATGCTAGGTCGGGTCATAGTGTATCACAATCCTAATGCTCGAGACCGACATGCAAAAGTTAACAAAAGTCATCTCAAAAGTCAACCTGACCCAATATGATCTTTAAATCTATACATGTTCATTAACACGGTATAAGTCTTGATAATTGAACTAATTTATAGTTTATCAAACTCAAAATATTATTTATTTCAGGAGCTATATTATATTTGAATTATCATGGCAATCGAAAATATTTTATTATTTCACATAGTTTTTCCAATACTTGTAAAATTAGATTATAGGGTTTATAAAGCTTTTAAAACATGATAATACAGTCAACTTTGACAATTGTTCAACAAGACGAGACGTGCCTTATATAGAAATTCATTTACTCGATTAGTAATATTTGAAAATCCAATTTATCAATCTTATAAACAAGTTGTTTAAATATCAATTGCAGATTCAAAAGCAATTTCAATTAATGTTAATCATAATTCAGTTGACCATAACTTTTAATTCGTTCCTCGAAAACATACTATTTCTAAATGAAAAGTTATTAATTTTTGATAGCTTTCCAACGACATGCATATCATATACTTTATATCAGTAGCATATGTATCAAATTCGTGATTCATCATAAACTATCTAACGACAAAATTAAAGCATACAAGCATGCATAAACATATATACTCGAGCAATCGACATGGATACACTATTAATATATAAAAGATAATATATGAATGCTCACGTATCAATATTGTGATTCAATATTGTAGGAAAGTACGTAGACGCAACGGAGATGATAAACACTAGATTTGACTTGCGAACAATACCCATGAACATTACCCATAACCTCCATAGCTATAACCTATAGTTTCCTTAGCTTTGACTCTTTTGAAAACTCGGTTTGAAATCATTTGAGCAGTATTTTGTCGTAGCATTTTATGTATAATACTAATAATAATAATAATATTAATACTACTACTAATAATAATAAGATTAATAATAATATTAATAATAATAATAATAATAATAATAATAATAATAATAATAATAATAATAATAATAATAATAATAATAATAATATAAATATAATACAGAGTAAATAATTTATGTGTGTGTGTGTGTGTGTGTCGAAGCAGAAATGTGCGAGCTTTATAGATGTTTGCTGAGATTGATGAAATGTCCCTTTCATATCGATTATAAACGTTCCATATTAATTGATTTCGTTACGAGGTTTTGACCTCTATATGAGACGTTTTTCAAAGACTGCATTCGATTTTTAAACAAACCATAACCTTTATTTTATCAATAAAGGTTTAAAAATATTACGACGATTATCAAATAATGATAATCTAAAATATAGCGTTTTCACACGATTAATACATAATGGTTTACAATAATATTACACATCAATTTAAATCTTCGAATGCAGTTTTTGAACATTATAACACAAGCATGCTGACTCCAACTCTTGTCCATAAATTAGCATGCAACAGCGGAAGCTCTTAATAATCACCTGAGAATAAACATGCTTTAAACGTCAACAAAAATGTTGGTGAGTTATAGGTTTAACCTATATATATCAAATCGTAATAATAGACCACAAGATTTCATCTTTCAATAACATACAATCTATATAAAAATCATTCATATGTTGAACACCTGGTAACCGACATTAACAAAATGCATATAGAATATCCCCAAAACAGAAATCCATCTGTATTAATAACTCGAAGTACTAAAGTATACCATTTTCCAGTATGGGGGGAGTTAGTGCCCGTAGAACTACCTTTAGGATTCGCGTCAATTAGGGTGTCTGTTCCCTAATTCTTAGGCTACCAAGCTAAAAGGGTGATATTCGGTATTCATAATCCAACATAGAATATAATTTCAAGTACTTGTGTCTATTTTGTAAAACATTTACAAAACTGCATGTATTCTCATCCCAAAAATATTAGATTTAAAAGTGGGACTATAACTCACTTTCACAGATTTTTTACTTTGCCGGAAATAAGACTTGGCCACTGGTCGATTCACGAACCTATAATAAATATGTCCATATGTATCAAAGTATGATCAAAATATAATTACAACATTTTTTATTACGTTTTAATGATTTGAGTTTGTTAAGTCAGCAGTCCTCGTTAGTAACCTACAACTAGTTGTCCACAGTTAGTGTACAGAAATAAAGCAATATATTATCTCGAATCAATCCACGATCTCGTATATACAAGTCTCAGGCTAGATCACAACTCAAAGTATATATAATATTTTGAAATCAACCTCAACCCTGTATAGCTAACTCCAACATTACTGCATATAGAGTGTCTATGGTTGTTCCGAAATATATATATAGATGGGTCGATATGATATGTCAAAACATTGTATTCGTGTCTATGGTATCCCAAGATTACATAATATATGTTAGAATACATGTATAATACAATATAAGTTAGTTAAGTTATGATTTGTATAAATTTGTTACAAATTTCACGTAGCTACAACAAGCAAAATTATCCAATCTTGTTTTACCCATAACTTCTTCGTTTAAATCCGTTTTGAGTGATTCAAGTTGCTATGGTTTCATATTGAACTTAAGTTTATGAATCTAAATAGAAAAATTATAAGTTTATAGTTGGAAATACAGGTTACAAGTCGTTTTTGTAAATGTAGTCATTTCAGTCGAAAGAACGACGTCTAGATGACCATTTTGGAAAAACATACTTCCACTTTGAGTTTAACCATGATTTTTGGATATAGTTTCATGTTACTAAGAAAAATCATTTTCCCAGAAGAATCGCTTTTAAATCAAAGTTTATCATAGTTTTTAATTATCCAAACCAAAACAGCCCCCGGTTTTACTACGACGGCGTATATCCGATTTTACGGTGTTCTTCGTGTTTCCTGAAATGTCCCGTTCTTATTGATTAAAAACGTTCCATATTAATTGATTTCGTTGCGAGGTTTTGACCTCTATATGAGACGTTTTTCAAAGACTGCATTCATTTTAAAACAAACCATAACCTTTATTTCATAAATAAAGGTTTAAAAAGCTTTACGTAGATTATCAAATAATGATAATCTAAAATATCCTGTTTACACACGACCATTACATAATGGTTTACAATACAAATATGTTACATCAAAATCAGTTTCTTGAATGCAGTTTTTACACAATATCATACAAACATGGACTCCAAATCTTGTCCTTATTTTAGTATGCAACAGCGGAAGCTCTTAGTATTCACCTGAGAATAAACATGCTTTAAACGTCAACAAAAATGTTGGTGAGTTATAGGTTTAACCTATATATATCAAATCGTAACAATAGACCACAAGATTTCATATTTCAATACACATCCCATACATAGAGATAAAAATCATTCATATGGTGAACACCTGGTAACCGACATTAACAAGATGCATATATAAGAATATCCCCATCATTCCGGGACACCCTTCGGATATGATATAAATTTCGAAGTACTAAAGCATCCGGTACTTTGGATGAGGCTTGTTGGGCCCAATAGATCTATCTTTAGGATTCGCGTCAATTAGGGTGTCTGTTCCCTAATTCTTAGATTACCAGACTTAATAAAAAGGGGCATATTAGATTTCGATAATTCAACCATAGAATGTAGTTTCACGTACTTGTGTCTATTTTGTAAATCATTTATAAAACCTGCATGTATTCTCATCCCAAAAATATTAGATTTTAAAAGTGGGACTATAACTCACTTTCACATATATTTACTTCGTCGGGAAGTAAGACTTGGCCACTGGTTGATTCACGAACCTATAACAATATATACATATATATCAAAGTATGTTCAAAAGATATTTACAACACTTTTAATATATTTTGATGTTTTAAGTTTATTAAGTCAGCTGTCCTCGTTAGTAACCTACAACTAGTTGTCCATAGTTAGATGTACAGAAATAAATCGATAAATATTATCTTGAATCAATCCACGACCCAGTGTATACGTATCTCAGTATTGATCACAACTCAAACTATATATATTTTGGAATCAACCTCAACCCTGTATAGCTAACTCCAACATTCACATATAGAGTGTCTATGGTTGTTCCGAAATATATATAGATGTGTCGACATGATAGGTCGAAACATTGTATATGTGTCTTTGGTATCTCAAGATTACATAATATACAATACAAGTTGATTAAGTTATGGTTGGAATAGATTTGTTACCAATTTTCACGTAGCTAAAATGAGAAAAATTATCCAATCTTGTTTTACCCATAACTTCTTCATTTTAAATCCGTTTTGAGTGAATCAAATTGCTATGGTTTCATATTGAACTCTATTTTATGAATCTAAACAGAAAAAGTATAGGTTTATAGTCGGAAAAATAAGTTACAAGTCGTTTTTGTAAAGGTAGTCATTTCAGTCGAAAGAACGACGTCTAGATGACCATTTTAGAAAACATACTTCCACTTTGAGTTTAACCATAATTTTTGGATATAGTTTCATGTTTATAATAAAAATCATTTTCTCAGAATAACAACTTTTAAATCAAAGTTTATCATAGTTTTTAATTAACTAACCCAAAACAGCCCGCGATGTTACTACGACGGCGTAAATCCGATTTTACGGTGTTTTTCGTGTTTCCAGGTTTTAAATCATTAAGTTAGCATATCATATAAATATAGAACATGTGTTTAGTTGATTTTGAAAGTCAAGTTAGAAGGATTAACTTTTATTTGCGAACAAGTTTAGAATTAACTAAACTATGTTCTAGTGATTACAAGTTTAAACCTTCGAATAAGATAGCTTTATATGTATGAATAGAATGATGTTATGAACATCATTACTACCTCAAGTTCCTTGGATAAACCTACTGGAAATGAGAAAAATAGATCTAGATTCAAAGGATCCTTGGATGGCTTGAAAGTTCTTGAAGCAGAATCATGACACGAAAACAATTTCAAGTAAGATTTCCACTCGAAATAAGATTGTTATAGTTATAGAAATTGAATTAAAGTTTGAATATGATTATTACCTTGTATTAGAAAGATAAACTACTGTAAGTAACAAAGGTTTCTTGATCTTGGATGATTACATGGAATGGATTTAGAAAACTTGGAAGTAAACTTGCAATCTTGGAAGTATTCTTGATTTTATGAAACTAGAACTTTTGGAATTTATGAAGAACACTTAGAACTTGAAGATAGAACTTGAGAGAGATCAATTAGATGAAGAAAATTGAAGAATGAAAGTGTTTGTAGGTGTTTTTGGTCGTTGGTGTATGGATTAGATATAAAGGATATGTAATTTTGTTTTCATGTAAATAAGTCATGAATGATTACTCATATTTTTGTAATTTTATGAGATATTTCATGCTAGTTGCCAAATGATGGTTTCCACATGTGTTAGGTGACTCACATGGGCTGCTAAGAGTTCATCATTGGAGTGTATATACCAATAGTACATACATCTAAAAGCTGTGTATTGTACGAGTACGAATACGGGTGCATACGAGTAGAATTGTTGATGAAACTGAACGAGGATGTAATTGTAAGCATTTTTGTTAAGTAGAAGTATTTTGATAAGTGTCTTGAAGTCTTTCAAAAGTGTATGAATACATATTAAAACACTACATGTATATACATTTTAACTGAGTCGTTAAGTCATCGTTAGTCGTTACATGTAAATGTTGTTTTGAAACCTTTAGGTTAACGATCTTGTTGAATGTTGTTAACCCATTATTTATTATAACAAATGAGATGTTAAATTGTTATATTATCATGATATTATGATATATAATATATCTTAGTATGATGTATATACAGTTAAATGTCGTTACAACGATAATCGTTACATATATGTCTCGTTTCGAAATCATTAAGTTAGTAGTCTTATTTTTACATATGTATTTCATTGTTAATACACTTAATAATATATTTACTTATCATTTAACATAATTAACCAAGTGTATCGATATCTTAATATGTACCTAGTAAGACGTTGTTATAACGATAATCGTTATATATATCGTTTTCGAGTTTCTTAAATTAATAGTCTCATTTTTATGTATATAACTCATTGTTAAAATACCTAATGAGATACATAATTATAATAAAATCATGTTAACTATATATATAACCATATATATATCATCGTATAGTTTTTACAAGTTTTAACGTTCGTGAATCACCGGTCAACTTGGGTGGTCAATTGTCTATATGAAACCTATTTCAATTAATCAAGTCTTAACAAGTTTGATTGCTTAACATGTTGGAAACACTTAATCATGTAAATAACAATTTCATTTAATATATATATAAACATGGAAAAGTTCGGGTCACTACAGTACCTACCCGTTAAATAAATTTCGTCCCGAAATTTTAAGCAGTTGGAGGTGTTGACGTATCTTCTAGAAATAAATGCGGGTATTTCTTCTTCATCTGATCTTCACGCTCCCAGGTGAACTCGGGTCCTCTACGAGCATTCCATCGAACCTTAACAATCGGTATCTTGTTTTGTTTAAGTCTCTTAACCTCACGATCCATTATTTCGACGGGTTCTTCAATGAATTGAAGTTTTTCATTGATTTGGATTTCGTCCAACGGAATAGTGAGATCTTCTTTAGCAAAACATTTCTTCAAATTTGAGACCTGGAAAGTGTTATGTACAGTCGCGAGTTGTTGAGGTAGCTCCAGTTGGTAAGCTACTGGTCCGACACGATCTATAATTTTGAATGGTCCAATGTACCTTGGATTTAGTTTCCCCCGTTTACCAAATCGAACAACGCCTTTCCAAGGTGAAACCTTAAGTATGACCATTTCTCCAATTTCAAACTCTATATCTTTTCTTTTACTGTCCGCGTAGCTCTTTTGTCGACTCTGGGCGGTTTTCAATCTTTGTTGAATTTGGATGATTTTCTCGGTAGTTTCTTGTATTATCTCTGGACCCGTAATCTGTCTATCCCCCACTTCACTCCAACAAATCAGAGACCTGCACTTTCTACCATAAAGTGCTTCAAACGGCACCATCTCAATCCTTGAATGGTAGCTGTTGTTGTAGGAAAATTCTGCTAACGGTAGATGTCGATCCCAACTGTTTTCGAAATCAATAACACATGCTCGTAGCATGTCTTCAAGCGTTTGTATCATCCTTTCGCTCTGCCCATCAGGGTGTGGATGATAGGCAGTACTCATGTCTAGACGAGTTCCCAATGCTTGCTGTAATGTCTGCCAGAATCTTGAAATAAATCTGCCATCCCTATCAGAGATAATAGAGATTGGTATTCCATGTCTGGAGACGACTTCCTTCAAATACAGTCGTGCTAACTTCTCCATCTTGTCATCTTCTCTTATTGGCAGGAAGTGTGCTGACTTGGTGAGACGATCAACTATTACCTAAATAGTATCATAACCACTTGCAGTCCTTGGAAATTTAGTAATGAAATCCATGGTAATGTTTTCCCATTTCCATTCCGGGATTTCAGGTTGTTGTAGTAGACCTGATGGTTTCTGATGTTCAGCTTTGACCTTAGAACACGTCAAACATTCTCCTACATATTTAGCAATATCGGCTTTCATACCTGGCCACCAAAAATGTTTCTTAAGATCCTTGTACATCTTCCCCGTTCCAGGATGTTTTGAGTATCTGGTTTTATGAGCTTCTTTAAGTACCATTTCTCTCATATCTCCAAATTTTGGTACCCAAATTCTTTCAGCCCTATACCGGGTTCCGTCTTCCTGAATATTAAGATGCTTCTCCGATCCTTTGGGTATTTCATCCTTTAAATTTCCCTCTTTTAAAACTCCTTGTTGCGCCTCCTTTATTTGAGTAGTAAGGTTAGTGTGAATCATTATATTCATAGATTTTACTCGAATGGGTTCTCTGTCCTTTCTGCTCAAGGCGTCGGCTACCACATTTGCCTTCCCCGGGTGGTAACGAATCTCAAAGTCGTAATCATTCAACAATTCAATCCACCTACGCTGCCTCATATTCAGTTGTTTCTGATTAAATATGTGTTGAAGACTTTTGTGGTCCGTATATATAATACTTTTGACCCCATATAAGTAGTGCCTCCAAGTCTTTAATGCAAAAAAAACCGCGCCTAATTCCAAATCATGCGTCGTATAATTTTGCTCGTGAATCTTCAATTGTCTAGACGCATAAGCAATCACCTTCGTCCGTTGCATTAATACACAACCGAGACCTTGCTTTGATGCGTCACAATAAATCACAAAATCATCATTCCCTTCAGGCAATGACAATATAGGTGCCGTAGTTAGCTTTTTCTTCAATAATTGAAACGCCTTCTCTTGTTCATCCTTCCATTCAAATTTCTTCCCTTTATGCGTTAATGCAGTCAAGGGTTTTGCTATTTTGGAGAAATCTTGGATGAATCTTCTGTAGTAACCAGCCAATCCTAAAAATTGACGTATATGCTTAGGAGTTTTTGGGGTTTCCCACTTTTCAATGGTTTCGATCTTTGTCGGGTCCACCTGGATACCTTCTTTGTTCACTATGTGACCGAGGAATTGATCTTCTTCCAACCAAAATGCACACTTTGAAAACTTTGCGTACAGTTTTTCTTTCCTCAATACTTCTAGCACTTTTCTAAAATGTTCTTCGTGCTCTTGATCATTCTTTGAGTAAATAAGTATGTCATCGATGAAAACAATGATAAACCTGTCAAGATATGGCCCACACACTCGGTTCATAAGGTCCATGAACACAGCTGGTGCGTTAGTCAATCCAAACGGCATAACGATAAACTCGTAATGACCATAACGCGTCCTAAAAGCAGTTTTTGGAATATCATCCTCCTTTACTCGCATTTGATGATATCCAGAACGTAAATCGATCTTCGAATAAACCGACGAGCCTTGTAGTTGATCAAATAAGTCGTCAATTCTCGGCAGTGGATAACGATTTTTGATGGTAAGTTTGTTCAACTCTCTGTAGTCAATACACAACCTAAATGTACCATCCTTCTTCTTGACAAACAAAACAGGAGCTCCCCATGGTGATGTGCTTGGTCGAATGACACCACGTTCTAATAGTTCTTGCAGTTGGCTTTGCAGTTCTTTCATCTCGCTGGGTGCGAGTCTATAAGGAGCACGAGCTATTGGTGCAGCTCCTGGTACAAGATTTATTTGAAATTCAACAGATCGATGTGGAGGTAGTCCCGGTAATTCTTTCGGAAATACATCGGGAAATTCTTTTGCGACGGGAACATCATTGATGCTCTTTTCTTCAGTTTGTACTTTCTCGACGTGTGCTAGAACAGCATAGCAACCTTTTCTTATTAGTTTTTGTGCCTTCAAATTACTAATAAGATGTAGTTTCATGTTGCCCTTTTCTCCGTATACCATTAAGGGTTCTCCTTCTTCTCGTACAATGCGATTTGCATTTTTATAACATACGATCTCTGCTTTCACCTTCTTCAGCCATTCCATGCCAACTATTACATCAAAACTCCCTAACTCTACTGGTATCAAATCAATCTTAAATATTTCGCTACCCAGTTTAATTTCTCGATTCCGGCATATATTATCTGCTGAAATTAATTTACCGTTTGCTAATTCGAATAAAAATTTACTATCCAATGGCGTCAATGGACAACTTAATTTAGCACAAAAATCTCTACTCATATAGCTTCTATCCGCACCCGAATCAAATAAAACGTAAGCAGATTTATTGTCAATAAGAAACGTACCCGTAACAAGCTCCGGGTCTTCCTGTGCCTCTGCCGCATTAATATTGAAAACTCTTCCGCAGCCTTGTCCATTCGTGTTCTCCTGGTTCGGGCAATTTCTAATAATGTGGCCCGGTTTTCCACATTTATAACAAACTACATTGGCATAACTTGCTCCGACACTACTTGCTCCGCCATTACTCGTTCCGACACCATTTGTTCCTTTCGTTCTGTTAACCCCTGGTCCGTAGACCTCACACTTCGCCGCGCTATGACCATTTCTTTTACACTTGTTACAAAATTTGGTGCAGAACCCCGAGTGATACTTTTCACACCTTTGGCATAGCTGCTTCTGATTGTTGTTGTTGTTGCGGTTGTTATTGTTGTTGGGATGATTGTTGTAGTTGCTGTTGTTGTTGTTGTTGTTGTTGTTGGACCATTTGTTGAAGTTGCGATTGGTGTTGCGATTGTTGGGATAATTGTTGCGATTATTATTGTAATTGCTGTTGTTGTTGTATTGGTGATTCTTATCACCGTTTTCCGCCCACTTTCTTTTGACTTGCTTCATATTGACCTCTTCAGCCGTCTGTTCTTTAATTCTTTCCTCATTCTGGTTCACTAGTTTGTGAGCCATTCTACATGCCTGTTGTATGGAGGCGGGCTCGTGTGAACTTATATCTTCTTGGATTCTTTCCGGTAATCCTTTCACAAACGCGTCGATCTTCTCTTCCTCATCTTCGAACGCTCCCGGACACAATAGGCACAATTCTGTAAATCGTCTTTCGTACGTGGTAATATCAAATCCTTGGGTTCGTAACCCTCTAAGTTCTGTCTTGAGCTTATTGACCTCGGTTCTGGGACGGTACTTCTCGTTCATCAAGTACTTGAATGCTGACCACGGTAGTGCGTACGCATCATCTTGTCCCACTTGCTCTAGATAGGTATTCCACCATGTTAACGCAGAACCTGTGAAGGTATGCGTAGCGTACTTCACTTTGTCCTCTTTAGTACACTTACTTATGGCAAACACCGATTCGACCTTCTCGGTCCACCGTTTCAATCCGATCGGTCCTTCGGTTCCATCAAATTCCAAAGGTTTGCAGGTAGTGAATTCTTTATAGGTGCATCCTACACGATTTCCTGTACTGCTAGATCCAAGGTTATTGTTGGTATGTAGCGCAGCCTGTACTGCGGCTATGTTTGAAGCTAGAAAAGTAAGGAATTCCTCTTCATTCATATTCACGGTGTGTCGAGTAGTCGGTGCCATTTCCTTCAAAATAGTCAAATGGAACAAGTTAATCATACAGAATATTAAGAGTAGTTAATAGTATTTCGTAGCATAATATGAACTCATTTATAAAAGCTTTTTCTTCATATTAGCGTTTTATAAGTTTAAATTCGGGTAGTACCTACCCGTTAAGTTCATACTTAGTAGCTAATATACAATTCAACTACTACAATTCTATATGAAAAACTGATTATAATAATATTTCGCTTTCAAACTTTTATACAATATTTTACAAACTTACAATACCGCTTATTTTACATAAAGCATGAAATATAGCACACAATAACTTTGATACAAGATAGTTGTGAAGATAATTCTAGCTAGTACACAAGTCGTTCAGCAAAGACAATAAAGACACGTAATTCATACGTCCAGAAACAAGTCATGCATTCTGGTTTTACTAGGACTACTTCCCATCCTTGGTCTTGTGGAACATAACCGTTATGGCCGTTGATAAGACAGCGTGTTGTAACGTCATCAAAGGGACGAGTGTTACTTAATATCCAACAGTCCCGTAACAGTCTAAAAACCTCATTTCTTACCCCAATTACCGACTCCGTTACTTGTGGGAACGTTTTGTTTAATAGTTGTAGCCCGATGTTCTTGTTCTCACTTTGGTGAGAAGCGAACATTACTAACCCGTAAGCATAGCATGCTTCTTTATGTTGCATGTTAGCCGCTTTTTCTAAATCATGAAGTCCTATATTCGGATACATTGAGTCAAAATAATTTCTTAACCTGTTGCGTAACATAGCATTTAGGTTCCCCGCAATATATGCGTCAAAGTAAACACATCGTAACTTATGGGTTTCCCAATGTGATATCCCCCATCTTTCAAACGAAAGTCTCTTATAAACCAAGACATTCTTGGAACGTTCTTTGAATGTCTTACAAACTGATTTCGCTTTAAATAGTTGTGCCGAGGAATTCTGACCGACTCTAGACAAGATTTCATCAATCATGTCTCCGGGTAGGTCTCTTAAATATTGGGTTGTCTATCCATTTTGTGTTTTTAAACTGTAAAATAGACAAGAGTTTGATTCATAAAAAAAATTACTTATTAATACAAGCAATTTTTACATATATCATAAAGCATAAGCACACTATATTACATATATTACACCACACGAATACAACTATCTTATTCCGACTCGCTCGTTTCTTCTTCTTCGGTTTTGGTTCGTTTTGCCAAGTTTCTAGGGATATATGATGTTCCCCTAATACGAGCCGTCGTTTTCCACATTGGTTTAGAAAAACCTGGTGGTTTAGAGGTTCCCGGGTCATTGTTACAACATAAGGGCTTCGGGGGTTGACGATACATATAAAGTTCATCGGGGTTGGAATTATATTTCTCTATTTTTATGCCCTTTCCCTTATTATTTTCTTTTGCCTTTTTAAATTCAGTTGGGGTAATTTCTATAACATCATCGGAATTTTCGTCGGAATCCGATTCATCGGAGAATTGGTAATCCTCCCAATATTTTGCTTCCTTGGTGGAAACACCATTGACCATAATTAACCTTGGTCGGTTGGTTGAGGATTTTCTTTTACTTAACCGTTTTATTATTTCCCCCACCGGTTCTATTTCCTCCTCCGGTTCCTCCTCTTCCGGTTCTGATTCTTCTTCCGGTTCCGACTCTTCTTCCGGTTCCTCTTCGGGAACTTGTGAATCAGTCCACGAATCATTCCAATTTACATTTGACTCTTCATTATTATTAGGTGAGTCAATGGGACTTGTTCTAGAGGTAGATATCTATCACATAATATCAAACGCGTTAAGAGATTAATATATCACATAATATTCACATGTTAAAAATATATAGTTTCCAACAAAATTTGTTAAGCAATTATTTTTCAAGTAAACACGGTCGAAGTCCAGACTCACTAATGCATCCTAACAAACTCGATAAGACACACTAATGCAAATTTTCTAGTTCTCTAAGACCAACGCTCGGATACCAACTGAAATGTCCCGTTCTTATTGATTAAAAACGTTCCATATTAATTGATTTCGTTGCGAGGTTTTGACCTCTATATGAGACGTTTTTCAAAGACTGCATTCATTTTAAAACAAACCATAACCTTTATTTCATAAATAAAGGTTTAAAAAGCTTTACGTAGATTATCAAATAATGATAATCTAAAATATCATGTTTACACACGACCATTACATAATGGTTTACAATACAAATATGTTACATCGAAATCAGTTTCTTGAATGCAGTTTTTACACAATATCATACAAACATGGACTCCAAATATTGTCCTTATTTTAGTATGCAACAGCGGAAGCTCTTAGTATTCACCTGAGAATAAACATGCTTTAAACGTCAACAAAAATGTTGGTGAGTTATAGGTTTAACCTATATATATCAAATTGTAACAATAGACCACAAGATTTCATATTTCAATACACATCCCATACATAGAGATAAAAATCATTCATATGGTGAACACCTGGTAACCGACATTAACAAGATGCATATATAAGAATATCCCCATCATTCCGGGACACCCTTCGGATATGATATAAATTTCAAAGTACTAAAGCATTCGGTACTTTGGATGGGGCTTGTTGGGCCCAATAGATCTATCTTTAGGATTCGCGTCAATTAGGGTGTCTATTCCCTAATTCTTAGATTACCAGACTTAATAAAAAGGGGCATATTCGATATCGATAATTCAACCATAGAATGTAGTTTCACGTACTTGTGTCTATTTTGTAAATCATTTATAAAACCTGCATGTATTCTCATCCCAAAAATATTAGATTTTAAAAGTGGGACTATAACTCACTTTCACAGATTTTTACTTCGTCTGGAAGTAAGACTTGGCCACTGGTTGATTCACGAACCTATAACAATATATACATATATATCAAAGTATGTTCAAAATATATTTACAACACTTTTAATATATTTTGATGTTTTAAGTTTATTAAGTCAGCTGTCCTCGTTAGTAACCTACAACTAGTTGTCCACAGTTAGATGTACAGAAATAAATCGATAAATATTATCTTGAATCAATCCACGACCCAGTGTATACGTATCTCAGTATTGATCACAACTCAAACTATATATATTTTGGAATCAACCTCAACCCTGTATAACTAACTCAAACATTCACATATAGAGTGTCTATGGTTGTTCCGAAATATATATAGATATGTCGACATGATAGGTCGAAACATTGTATACGTGTCTATGGTATCTCAAGATTACATAATATACAATACAAGTTGATTAAGTTATGGTTGGAATAGATTTGTTACCAATTTTCACGTAGCTAAAATGAGAAAAATTATCCAATCTTGTTTTACCCATAACTTCTTCATTTTAAATCCGTTTTGAGTGAATCAAATTGCTATGGTTTCATATTGAACTCTATTTTATGAATATAAACAGAAAAAGTATAGGTTTATAGTCGGAAAAATAAGTTACAAGTCATTTTTGTAAAGGTAGTCATTTCAGTCGAAAGAACGACGTCTAGATGACCATTTTAGAAAACATACTTCCACTTTGAGTTTAACCATAATTTTTGGATATAGTTTCATGTTTATAATAAAAATCATTTTCTCAGAATAACAACTTTTAAATCAAAGTTTATCATAGTTTTTAATTAACTAACCCAAAACAGCCCGCGGTGTTACTACGACGGCGTAAATCCGGTTTTACGGTGTTTTTCGTGTTTCCAGATTTTAAATCATTCAGTTAGCATATCATATAGATATAGAACATGTGTTTAGTTGATTTTAAAAGTCAAGTTAGAAGGATTAACTTTTATTTGCGAACAAGTTTAGAATTAACTAAACTATGTTCTAGTGATTACAAGTTTAAACCTTCGAATAAGATAGCTTTATATGTATGAATAGAATGATGTTATGAACATCATTACTACCTCAAGTTCCTTGGATAAACCTACTGGAAATGAGAAAAATAGATCTAGCTTCAAAGGATCCTTGGATGGCTTGAAAGTTCTTGAAGCAGAATCATGACACGAAAACAATTTCAAGTAAGATTTCCACTCGAAATAAGATTGTTATAGTTATAGAAATTGAATTAAAGTTTGAATATGATTATTACCTTGTATTAGAAAGATAACCTACTGTAAGTAACAAAGGTTTCTTGATCTTGGATGATTACTTGGAATGGATTTAGAAAACTTGGAAGTAAACTTGCAATCTTGGAAGTATTCTTGATTTTATGAAACTAGAACTTTTGGAATTTATGAAGAACACTTAGAACTTGAAGATAGAACTTGAGAGAGATCAATTAGATGAAGAAAATTGAAGAATGAACTTGAGAGAGATCAATTAGATGAAGAAAATTGAAGAATGAAAGTGTTTGTAGGTGTTTTTGGTCGTTGGTATATGGATTAGATATAAAGGATATGTAATTTTGTTTTCATGTAAATAAGTCATGAATGATTACTCATATTTTTGTAATTTTATGAGATATTTCATGCTAGTTGCCAAATGATGGTTCCCACATGTGTTAGGTGACTCACATGGGCTGCTAAGAGCTAATCATTGGAGTGTATATACCAATAGTACATACATCTAAAAGCTGTGTATTGTACGAGTACGAATACGGGTGCATACGAGTAGAATTGTTGATGAAACTGAACTAGGATGTAATTGTAAGCATTTTTGTTAAGTAGAAGTATTTTGATAAGTGTCTTGAAGTCTTTCAAAAGTGTATGAATACATATTAAAACACTACATGTATATACATTTTAACTGAGTCGTTAAGTCATCGTTAGTCGTTACATGTAAATGTTGTTTTGAAACCTTTAGGTTAACGATCTTGTTGAATGTTGTTAACCCATTGTTTATTATAACAAATGAGATGTTAAATTGTTATATTATCATGATATTATGATATATAATATATCTTAGTATGATGTATATACAGTTAAATGTCGTTACAACGATAATCGTTACATATATGTCTCGTTTCGAAATCATTAAGTTAGTAGTCTTATTTTTACATATGTATTTCATTGTTAATACACTTAATAATATATTTACTTATCATTTAACATAATTAACCAAGTGTATCAATATCTTAATATGGTTCATATGTACCTAGTAAGACGTTGTTATAACGATAATCGTTATATATATCGTTTTCGAGTTTCTTAAATTAATAGTCTCATTTTTATGTATATAACTCATTGTTAAAATACCTAATGAATACATACTTATAATAAAATCATGTTAACTATATATATAACCATATATATATATCATCGTATAGTTTTTACAAGTTTTAATGTTCGTGAATCACTGGTCAACTTGGGTGGTCAATTGTCTATATGAAACCTATTTCAATTAATCAAGTCTTAACAAGTTTGATTGCTTAACATGTTGGAAACACTTAATCATGTAAATAACAATTTCATTTAATATATATATAAACATGGAAAAGTTCGGGTCACTACATTTCCAAGTTTTAAATCATTAAGTTAGCATATCATATAGATATAGAACATGTGTCTAGTTGATTTTAAAAGTCAAGTTAGAAGGATTAACTTTTGTTTGCGAACAAGTTTAGAATATACTAAACTATGTTCTAGTGATTACAAATTTAAATCTTCGAATACGATAGCTATATATATGAATCGAATGATGTTATGAACATCATTACTACCTCAAGTTTAGTAGGTAAACCTACTGGAAGGGACAAGAAATGATCTAGCTTCAAAGGATCTTGGATGGCTTCAAATTTCTTGAAGTAGGATCATGACACCAAAACAAGTTCAAGTAAGATTTTTACTCGAATTAAGATAGTTTATAGTTATAGAAATCGAATAAAAGTTTAAATATGAATATTATTTTGAATAATAAAGATAACCTATTGTAAATAACAAAGGTTTCTTGATCTTAGATGATTACTTGGAATGGATTAGAAAGTTTGGAAGTAAACTAGTAAACTTTAAAGGATTTTTGAAGTGTTCTTGAAGTGTTCTTTCTATGATGATTATAGCATTTTCTTGAAGAAATTTTTGATGAAGATGATGATTAGTTTACTGGAAAAATTTGTTCATAAGTGTGTGTAAGTGTTGAGAGAGAATTAGAAAGAGAATTGGAAGTGAAATGGATTGATTGGTGAGTAGTGAATGATGAGTGGTGAGTGGGGTTAAAAGGAGTTCTAGTTAGTTAACTAGTTCATGGTAGAAGTTAAATTTGATTAGTCATGCATGACATAATCAAGAGTGGAATCCGATGCTAGTTCCTATTAGTATATACTCATAGTAAGTACGTCTAGAAGCTGTGTATAATACGGATACGAATACTGAATGACTACGAGTAGAATTGTTGATGAAAATGAATGGAAATGTAATTGTAAGCATTTTTGCTAAGTAGAATTACTTTGATATGTGTCTTGAAGTCTTTCAAAAGTGTACTAATACATCTTAATACACTACATGTATATTCATATTAACTGAGTCATTAAGTCATCGTTAGTCGTTACATGTAAGTGTTGTTTTTGAAAGCTTTAAGTTAACGATCTCATTTAATGTTGTTGAAAGCTTTAAATCAAATTTTAACACATTTTTAATAAAGCGATATTAACTACCTCAAGCTCTGATACCAACTGTGATGACCCGTCCAAATCCATTTAGACGAATACATCATTCATTGATTTCATAGTGAGGTTTTGACCTCTATATGATACATTTTGTAAACATTGCATTCTTTTGAAAAGGTACACCATAAATGAATATATAAATCCAACATTTTTGACGTCTGATGATTTCTACGTATAGACAATCATCGTATATAATAGTTTCTAACAATACATCCGTTGAAAATATAGTCAAATAAGATACATGGTGATGATTTTGTGAATGCAAAGTTTTCTCGAATAAGGCATGTATGACTCCATGCACATAGCTTGTATAACGTATAAGCAAACAGCGGAAGACTACTAGGAACCTGAGAATAAACATGCTTAAAAGTGTCAACACAAAGGTTGGTGAGTTCATAGTTTTAATGTTGCGCATAATCTGTATATAAAGGTGGATCACAATATTTCAGTTGTTTCATCCGAAACGTTTATCAAATTATTCTACAAGATTGAGCACCCTGGTAACTAAACTTTAACGTTATAATAAGTACCCCTGTTTTAACATACATGCAACCAACATGTACAATACACGCAATCCAATGTGTACTAAACTCAAATAGCATACGTCTGTTTTATAGTTTAGGCTAGGGTTTCTAAACTTGGAATAGACGGGGATGTCAAGCCCTATGGATCCATATACAACTATTCGCGCCCACCAGTTCTTGTAACTGACAGCTACTAGTTACCAAAGCTAAGGGATTTTCGGTTTAAACTCAGTGTAGAATTTAGTATGTACTTGTATCCATAGCGTTTAAAATAAAGTGCATGTATTCTTAGCCCAAAAATATAGATTGCAAAAGCAATTAAAAAGGGAGCAAATGAAACTCACCTTAGCAGCACATAAGGTCATTCATCGAAATATGACCGAAACTCGAAATGCAAAGTAATCATAGATTTCAACCTAGAGAACATATGTTGGTAAATAAATGTCTAACAGGCTAGGTCGGGTCATAGTGTATCACAATCCTAATGCTCGAGACCGATATGCAAAAGTTAACAAAAGTCATCTCAAAAGTCAACCTGACCCAATATGATCTTTAAATCTATACATGTTCATTAACACGGTATAAGTCTTGATAATTGAACGAATTTATAGTTTATCAAACTCAAAATATTATTTATTTCAGGAGCTATATTATATTTGAATTATCATGGCAATCAAAAATATTTTATTATTTCACATAGTTTTTTCAGTACTTGTAAAATTAGATTATAGTGTTTATAAAGCTTTTAAAACATGATAATACAGTCAACTTTGACAATTGTTAAACAAGACGAGACGTGCCTTATATAGAAATTCATTTACTCGATTAGTAATATTTGAAAATCCAATTTATTAATCTTATAAACAAGTTGTTTAAATAACAATTGCAGATTCAAAAGCAATTTCAATTAATGTTAATCATAATTCAGTTGACCATAACTTTTAATCCGTTCCTCGAAAACATACGATTTCTAAATGAAAAGTTATTAATTTTTCGATAGCTTTCCAACGACATGCATATCATATACTTTATATCAGTAGCATATGTGTCAAATTCGTGATTCATCATAAACTATCTAACGACAAAATTAAAGCATACAAGCATGCATAAATATATATACTCGAGCACTAGACATGGATACACTATTAATATATAAAAGATAAGATATAAATGCTCACGTATCAATATTGTGATTCAATATTGTAGGAAAGTACGTAGACGCAACGGAGATAATAAACATTAGGTTTGACTTGCGAACAATACCCATGAAAATTACCCATAACCTCCATAGCTATAACCCATAGTTTCCTTAGCTTTGACTATTTTGAAAACTCGGTTTGAAATCATTTGAGCAGTACTTTGTCGTAGTATTTTATGTATAATACTAATAATAATAATATTAATAATACAGATAATAATAATAAGATTAATAATAATATTAATCTTAATAATAATAATAATAATAATAATAATAATATTAATAATAATATAAATATAAATATAATACAGAGTAAATAATTTATGTGTGTGTGTGTATCGAAGCAGAAATGTGCGAGCTTTATAGATGTTTGCTGAGATTGATCCCCATGCGATCTCACGGGTTTCATGCCCATTTCCCATGCGATCGCATGGCCAGCTGGTACGCGCCCAATATGTTTTATTTTCTTGTTTGTCGACATATATTTTTCACTGTAGCAAATAGTTTTTACTGTAGTAAATAGTGTTTACTGTAGCAAATAGTGTTTTACTGTAGGAAATAGTGTTTTACTGTAGGAAATAGTATTTACTGTAGCAAAGTCATTTTTCCTGTAGCAAATAGTGATTTTCGAAAACACTGTAGCAAAATGATGTTTTACTGTAGCAAATAGTGATTTTCGAAAACACCGTAGCTTTTCGGGTACTGTAGCAATTCGAAAATACTGTAGTAAATTAGTGTTTTACTTGTTTATCTTAAATGTTTTAGTTAACTTATCTAAATATCAATCGAATCAATAAACAAATGTTACTATCGTTTACTAAATAACTTGAAATTATATATATGTATATATCTTTATTTAATATACATAAATCAGTTTTTTAAATACACATTGCAAGTTATTTATGAATAATTAATATTCTAACTTTATATATATATATATATATATATATATATATATATATATATATATATATATATATATATATATATATATATATATATATATATATACAAATAGATGTTCGTGAATCATCGGTCAATAGTCAAAGGTTAACTGAATATATAACATTAGTTCAAAAGGTTTGAGAATCAATATTACAGACTTTGCTTATCGTGTCGGAAACATATAAAGATTAAGTTTAAATTTGGTCGAAAATTTCCGGGTTGTCACAATAAGCCTCTATATATAGGAGAGGTCAAGGTAGGGATCAACTCTCGTGCTTTATGGAGTGGTATCTCAATAGTCTCCCATCAAGACTTATTAAGAACACTTCATTATGGTAATAAATGAGACCCGTCATTATGGTTATAAATGGGACATAAAGATAAGTCTTATAACCTCATTAACATTAAGAGAGTGATTAATGATATTAATTCAAGAGTCTCATAACATAAGTATGTATTAACATGCATATTAAATATTAATAAGGTACATCATAATGCATAATAGGTAGGACATAATAATGTAGTTTATAATAAGTCTAACATTCTTCCACTTGGCCGTATACCTATTTATGCTTTGTACTTATAGTTTGGCCAAGTACATTCTTTTGGAATTAATCATCATTAGGTAGAACTACTAACGTAAATCAATATAGTCACATGTATTGTTTTTTCGATACAGAACCCCTATTAATTATACAATTAGTCATTCACATAATTTATAAATTTCATAATCCATAATGAATTTCAATGGCAAATAAAGCATAAGTGGCAACCAACATAAAGCCAATGATACTAGTGATCCATTATAATAGTTTGTTGATAATATCTCTTTAATGTGCACAAGTTAGAGAATAACAAACTTCAACATAATGTGGATATAACATAATAGAAAGAGCGCAATCCTTAAGTTAGTTTATTAGATAATCCTATGACGGCATCATGCTCTATAAAGAGATTGGTATATAAACCTTTCGTAAGTGGATTAGCCAACATTACATTAATACGTACATACTTTATGGCAATTCTCTTATCTTTACTTCTCTTGAACATACAGATACTTAATGTCAAGATTGGAACCAGATCCACCAAAAATGATTTCAATCTAGAATAATAAATAACGTCACTATTTTCATAATATTATCTAATAATTTGTGATATGGAGTCAACCTCCTTAAATACAAAAAAAATACGTTCTTAAGTGGAATATAATGATGAGTCATCTGATAGTATGTAACATACTCATCCATCATATTTGAGCATACACAAGATTTTGAACAGCTAAAACATAAGGTATATGTCTTATCTCTTCGTGTTTATACTCAATTTTAGGATGTTTAAATGAGTGAAAAACAGTCACCCTTAACAACATGGGAAACTGACGGCAAGTAATTGTTCATGTTGTATTTCATAAAGAATTTTTCAGTTTAAAAGACCTATCTCAGTTTATTTTAATGCTAGTTACATAAGAGGCTTCTCCGAGATCCATCATATTAAACTTACTAAAAAAAGAAATATTTTGGCCTCATAAAACATATATTTATCATTACATGAAGAAAAAAAGAGGTTCATCAACGTATAATACAAGGATAGAAAAAATTTTCCCACTGATCTTAAGGTATATACATTGATCCACTACATTTTAATTGAACTTAAATTAACAAGTTACTTAATAAAATTTCAAATACCATTGTCAACTAGCTTTCATTAACTTGTAAATGGTTATTTTTAAGTGATAAATCATATGTTCCTTGCCTTAAACCTTAAGCCCTTATAGGTGTGTCATATAGACATCGTTATGTAAGTTATGAATTAAAAATATGGTTTTAACATCAATTTGATACAACTCTAACTATAATGAACTAACAAATTCATAATTATTCTTAATGATTATCTTTTCACAGTGAAAGAAAAGTTTCATTATAATCACATCCATTTAAGTATAGCCTTTAACTACTAGTCATGCTTTATATCAATTTCAACTCCTAATGCATGACTTCAAGCCACTTAGTTAATTTATTGTTCATAGTGACCTTTATTGACTATGGGATCTTCAACTTTACTTAAGTCATAATCAACTTCAATGAAGTAAACTATGAAATCATCATAGTTGACGGACCCCTTAGATCTTGTACAACTTCATAATGGTTGCTCAGTATCGGTTTCATGATTTTTTAGCATTATCATGAGGTTGTTCATTGATTATGGGAGCATTATGTTGAAAGAACCCGTTCATACCGATTATAAACGATTCATAATAGTTGATTTCATTGCGAGGTATTTGACCTCTATATGATACATTTTACAAACATTGCATTAATTTTTAAAAGACAAACTTTCTTTACGTCCAAAGTTGACGGCATGCATACCATTTCATAATATATCCAACTATAATTGACTTAACAATAATCTTGATGAACTCAACGACTCGAATGCAACGACTTTTGAAATATGTCATGAATGACTCCAAGTAATATCTCTAAATGAGCAAATGCACAGTGAAAGATTTCTTTCATACCTGAGAATAAACATGCTTTCAAGTGTCAACCAAAAGGTTGGTGAGTTCATAGGTTTATCATAAGCAATAAAATTATCATTTTGATAGACCACAAGATTTAAATACAGTACACCTATGTCGTGTACAAAACCATTTTTCATAATGCTTAGCAGAGTAGGTTCGTATCCTTTTCTCCCCCGTAGGTTGCCTCACGATTTTTAAATAACCGTACACATATCTCGTGCACAAAAATAATACACATAACCTGTGTATAAAAAACATTCTCTCGATACATAACATTCAATTTGATTTCATTGCTCAACATGGTAACCAACCTTAATATATAATGCGCATTAATAATATCCCTAAAACAGAACATCTCGTCTGTATAATATATAAACTTCGAAGTACTAAACACAACGCCCATTAGCTCTTCCGTCTAGTGAACATTCTGGGAGGGGGTGTTAAACCCTGTAGCTACCTTTAGGATTCGCTTGAATTAGGGCCATACCCGATTCTAATTCTTAGGTTACCAAGCAATAATAATCAGGGGAAAATATATTCACATCAATTGGTGGCAATTATTATGTCCACATAATTCAATAATAATCTGCAGAACTTCTGTCTGCATAATAATTCATTCGAGGAATGTTTTGCTTGTGTCTATCTCTTCAAACATTTATAAAAGTAATTCATGTATTCTCAGTTCAAAATATATTTCAAAAGCATTTAATAGAGCAGTTATAAAAAAACGGCGCATGTATTCTCAGTCCCAAAAATGTAAAGAGTAAAAGGGAATCAAATGAACTCACGATACAATATTTTGTAGTAAAAATATGCATACGACGGAACTGAACAATGCAGGGTTGGCCCCGGATTCACGAACCTATATCATTTATATATACATTAACACATAAAATGGTAATCGGACAAATTTATATATTATTAGAGATTTAATTTTTATTTTAATTAGGTTTTTCATTAATAACTTTATTAATTATATTTATTAATATTTATTATAAAAGTATTAATATAGTTATGTTATGTGTAGTAAATATAGTTTTATATAACTAGTAGTTATTTGATAAAATAATATTGATAATAAATAAAAGTTGTTTTATTTTACAATAATAATAATAATAGCTATTATGATAATAATATTGATAATATAAAATTAATAATATTGATGGCAAAATAATAATAATGATAGTAATAATAATAATTTTGATAAAAATAATAATTTCTCTAATAATGATAATAATAATAGTAAAAATGATACTTTTAATATAAATGATAGTTTTTAATAAAAATGATGCTAATAATAATATTAATGATATTATTAATAATAATTTTAATAATACTAATAATAATAATAATAATAACAATAACAATAATAATAAATAAATAGATAAATAACTACCTCAAGGAAGTAGACCCAAAAAAATAATGCCCAAGTTCGGGTTTGAACCCATGACGTCCCGCTAACCCGATAATATCCTTAACCGTTGAGCTACTAGCTCGATCTTGGTTTAATCCCCATATTTATTTTATTTAACCCATCTTTCCAGCCTTAACTATATTTCTAACAAGAAAAAATGTCGCCCCCAAGTCTCGAACCCTTGACCTCTAGTTCCCATATCACACGCCTAACCCATTGAACTGTTTAGTGTTTTCTGTTTGAAAAAATTGCTGAAATAGTCCCTGTGGTTTGTACCAAAATGATGATTTAATCCCTAGGGTTTTTTTGATGGATTTCGTCCCTGTGGTATGCAAATCAAACTGAAATAGTCCCTTACGCTAACGGTCGTTCAAAAATTCTGTTAAATCAAGTCACATGCTATGCACATGAGGGTATTTTAGGCATAATAATTATTATTTTTTATTTTATCCTTTAATTCATCACCTATCTTCATCTTCCCCAAATCAACACCATTTAAAACCCTAAAAACTAAAACCAAATTAAAATCATTAGATCCATCACTAACTTCACCTATCCTTCTATTTCTCCTAAAAACACCCGATTCACCTATCCTTCTATTTCTCCAAAACAATTACGGTGGTTTCAACCACTACCACCACCGATCTCATCCTCTAAATCCACAAAACCGATGCCATCCCCTAAACCCACATCACTGATGTCAACCACCACCAGCAATGATGTCTGAAGCATCGATTAAAACCACGAAACAGCAGCAGTAGAACAATCGCTTGAGACGCTGCTTTTATCCTTCTATTTAATCGATTTATGGTTAACAAAATCTGATAACACTGCTGCTATTCTTCTATTTAATCGGATCTAGGCCGGAGTTTAGTACATTAATCGAGATCTATATACTGTTTAGTGATCTCTGCGATTTTGAAGATGAAGATTTTTTTACCGATCTCTGGCGAAGTTTAATGATCTCCAGCGATGTTGGTCTGAGATCTATATGTTTTCTGTGGATATATGGTCGTTGGCCTTTGAATATTGAATATGTTAGGTTTTAGTTTTAGGGATAAGAAGATGTTGAAATGTCCCGTTCTTATTGATTAAAAACGTTCCATATTAATTGATTTCGTTGCGAGGTTTTGACCTCTATATGAGATGTTTTTCAAAGACTGCATTCATTTTAAAACAAACCATAACCTTTATAATCTCCGGACCCGTAATCTGTCTATCCCCCACTTCACTCCAACAAATCGGAGACCTGCACTTTCTACAATAAAGTGCTTCAAACGGCGCAATCTCAATGCTTGAATGGTAGCTGTTGTTGTAGGAAAATTCTGCTAACGGTAGATGTCGATCCCAACTGTTTCCGAAATCAATAACACATGCTCGTAGCATGTCTTCAAGCATTTGTATCGTCCTTTCGCTCTGCCCATCAGTTTGTGGATGATAGGCAGTACTCATGTCTAGACGAGTTCCTAATGCTTGCTGTAATGTCTGCCAGAATCTTGAAATAAATCTGCCATCCCTATCAGAGATAATAGAGATTGGTATTCCATGTCTGGAGATGACTTCCTTCAAATACAGTCGTGCTAACTTCTCCATCTTGTCATCTTCTCTTATTGGCAGGAAGTGTGCTGATTTGGTGAGACGATCAACTATTACCCAAATAGTATCAAAACCACTTGCAGTCCTTGGCAATTTAGTGATGAAATCCATGGTAATGTTTTCCCATTTCCATTCCGGGATTTCGGGTTGTTGAAGTAGACCTGATGGTTTCTGATGCTCAGCTTTGACCTTAGAACATGTAAAACATTCTCCTACGTATTTAGCAACATCGGCTTTCATACCCGGCCACCAAAAATGTTTCTTAAGATCCTTGTACATCTTTCCCGTTCCAGGATGTATTGAGTATCTGGTTTTATGAGCTTCTCTAAGTACCATTTCTCTCATATCTCCAAATTTTGGTACCCAAATCCTTTCAGCCCTATACCGGGTTCCGTCTTCCCGAATATTAAGATGCTTCTCCGATCCTTTGGGTATTTCATCCTTTAAATTTCCCTCTTTTAAAACTCCTTGTTGCGCCTCCTTTATTTG
The DNA here is from genome assembly GCF_046630445.1 of Rutidosis leptorrhynchoides. Classification (NCBI taxonomy): domain Eukaryota; kingdom Viridiplantae; phylum Streptophyta; class Magnoliopsida; order Asterales; family Asteraceae; genus Rutidosis; species Rutidosis leptorrhynchoides. The sequence continues at coordinate 348,710,148 of NC_092338.1, forward strand.
AGTAGTAAGGTTATTATGAATCATTATATTCATAGATTTTACTCGAATGGGTTCTCTGTCCTTCCTGCTCAAGGCATCGGCTACCACATTTGCCTTCCCCGGGTGGTAACGAATCTCAAAGTCATAATCATTCAACAATTCAATCCACCTACGCTGCCTCATATTCAGTTGTTTCTGATTAAATATGTGTTGAAGACTTTTGTGGTCGGTATATATAATACTTTTGACCCCATATAAGTAGTGCCTCCAAGTCTTTAATGCAAAAACAACCGCGCCTAATTCCAAATCATGCGTCGTATAATTTTGTTCGTGAATCTTCAATTGTCTAGACGCATAAGCAATCACCTTCGTTCGTTGCATTAATACACAACCGAGACCTTGCTTTGATGCGTCACAATAAATCACAAAATCATCATTCCCTTCAGGCAATGACAATATAGGTGCCGTAGTTAGCTTTTTCTTCAATAACTGAAACGCTTTCTCTTTTTCATCATTCCATTCAAATTTCTTCCCTTTATGCGTTAATGCAGTCAAGGGTTTTGCTATTCTGGAAAAGTCTTGGATGAACCTTCTGTAGTAACCAGCTAGTCCTAAAAACTGGCGTATGTGTTTCGGAGTTTTCGGGGTTTCCCACTTTTCAACAGTTTCTATCTTTGCCGGATCCACCTTAATACCTTCTTTGTTCACTATGTGACCGAGGAATTGAACTTCTTCCAACCAAAATGCACACTTTGAAAACTTAGCGTACAATTCTTCCTTCCTCAATACTTCTAACACCTTTCTCAAATGTTCACTGTGTTCTTGGTCATTCTTTGAGTAAATAAGTATGTCATCAATGAAAACAATGACAAACTTGTCAAGGTATGGTCCACACACTCGGTTCATAAGGTCCATGAACACAGCTGGTGCATTAGTTAAACCAAAAGGCATGACCATAAACTCGTAATGACCGTAACGTGTTCTGAAAGCAGTCTTTGGAATATCATCTTCTTTCACCCGCATTTGATGATACCCGGAACGTAAGTCAATCTTTGAATAAACAGACGAGCCTTGTAGTTGATCAAATAAGTCGTCGATTCTCGGTAGTGGGTAGCGGTTCTTGATGGTAAGTTTGTTTAACTCTCGGTAGTCGATACACAACCTGAATGTACCATCTTTCTTCTTGACAAACAAAACAGGAGCTCCCCACGGTGATGTGCTTGGTCGAATGAAACCACGCTCTAAAAGTTCTTGTAATTGGCTTTGCAGTTCTTTCATCTCGCTGGGTGCGAGTCTGTAAGGAGCACGAGCTATTGGTGCAGCTCCTGGTACAAGATCTATTTGAAATTCAACGGATCGGTGTGGGGTAATCCCGGTAATTCTTTCGGAAATACATCAGGAAATTCTTTTGCGACGGGAACATCATTGATGCTCTTTTCTTCAGTTTGTACTTTCTCGACGTGTGCTAGAATAGCATAGCAACCTTTTCTTATTAGTTTTTGTGCCTTCAAATTACTAATAAGATGTAGCTTCGTGTTGCCCTTTTCTCCGTACACCATTAAGGGTTTTCCTTTTTCTCGTATAATGCGAATTGCATTTTTGTAACAAACGATCTCTGCTTTCACTTCTTTCAACCAGTCCATACCAATTATCACCTCAAAACTCCCTAACTCTACTGGTATCAAATCAATCTTAAATGTTTCGCTAACCAGTTTAATTTCTCGATTCCGACATATATTATCTGCTGAAATTAATTTACCATTTGCTAATTCGAGTAAAAATTTACTATCCAAAGGCGTCAATGGACAACTTAATTTAGCACAAAAATTTCTACTCATATAGCTTCTATACGCACCCGAATCAAATAAAACGTAAGCAGATTTATTGTCAATAAGAAACGTACCCGTAACAAGCTCCGGGTCTTCCCGTGCCTCTGTCGCATTAATATTGAAAACTCTTCCGCGGCCTTGTCCATTCGTGTTCTCCTGGTTCGGGCAATTTCTAATAATGTGGCCCGGTTTTCCACATTTATAACAAACTACATTGGCATAACTTGCTCCGACACTACTTGCTCCGCCATTACTCGTTCCGACACCATTTGTTCCTTTCGTTCTATTAACCCCTGGTCCGTAGACCTCACACTTCACCGCGCTATGACCATTTCTTTTACACTTGTTGCAAAATTTGGTGCAGAACCCCGAGTGATACTTTTCACACCTTTGGCATAGCTGCTTCTGATTGTTGTTGTTGTTGCGGTTATTATTGTTGTTGGGATGATTGTTGTAGTTGCTGTTGTTGTTGTTGTTGTTGTTGTTGGGCCGTTTGTTGTAGTTGCGATTGATGTTGCGATTGTTGGGATAATTGTTGCGATTATTGTTGTAATTACTGTTGTTGTTATATTGGTGATTCTTATCACCGTTTTCCTCCCACTTTCTTTTGACTTGCTTCACATTGGCCTCTTCAGCAGTCTGTTCTTTAATTTTTTTTTTCAATCTGGTTCACTAGTTTATGAGCCATTCTTCATGCCTGTTGTATGGAGGCGGGCTCGTGTGAACTTATATCTTCTTGGATTCTTTCCGGTAATCCTTTCACAAACGCGTCGATCTTCTCTTCCTCATCTTCGAACGCTCCCGGACACAATAGGCACAATTCTGTGAATCGTCTTTCATACGTGGTAATATCAAATCCTTGGGTTCGTAACCTTCTAAGTTCTGTCTTGAGCTTATTGACCTCGGTTCTGGGACGGTACTTCTCGTTCATCAAGTGCTTGAATGCTGACCACGGTAGTGCGTACGCATCGTCTTGTCCCACTTGCTCTAGATAGGTATTCCACCATGTTAACGCAGAACCTGTGAAGGTATGCGTAGCGTACTTCACTTTGTCCTCTTCAGTACACTTACTTATGGCAAACACCGATTCGACCTTCTCGGTCCACCGTTTCAATCCAATCGGTCCTTCGGTTCCATCAAATTCCAAAGGTTTGCAGGCAGTGAATTCTTTGTAGGTGCATCCTACACGATTTCCTGTACTGCTAGATCCAAGGTTATTGTTGATATGTAGCGCAGCCTGTACTGTGGCTATGTTTGAAGCTAGAAAAGTACGGAATTTCTCTTCATTCATATTCACGGTGTGTCGAGTAGTCGGTGCCATTTCCTTCAAAATAGTCAAATGGAACAAGTTAATCATACAGAATATTAAGAGTAGTTAATAGTATTTCGTAGCATAATATGAACTCATTTATAAAAGCTTTTTCTTCATATTAGCGTTTTATAAGTTTAAATTCGGGTAGTACCTACCCGTTAAGTTCATACTTAGTAGCTAATATACAATTCAACTACTACAATTCTATATGAAAAACTGATTATAATAATATTTCGCGTTCAAACTTTTATACAATATTTTACAAACTTACAATACCGCTTATTTTACATAAAGCATGAAATATAGCACACAATAACTTTGATACAAGATAGTTGTGAAGATAATTCTAGCTAGTACACAAGTCGTTCAGCAAAGGCAATAAAGACACGTAATTCATACGTCCAGAAACAAGTCATGCATTCTGGTTTTACTAGGACTACTTCCCATCCTTGGTCTTGCGGAACATAACCGTTATGGCCGTTGATAAGACAGCGTGTTGTAACGTCGTCAAAGGGACGAGGGTTACGTAATGTCCAACAGTCCCGTAACAATCTAAACACCTCATTTCTTACCCCAATTACCGACTCCGTCACTTGTGGGAACGTTTTGTTTAATAGTTGTAGCCCGATGTTCTTGTTCTCACTTTGGTGAGAAGCGAACATTACTAATCCGTAAGCATAACATGCTTCTTTATGTTGCATGTTAGCCGCTTTTTCTAAATCACGAAGTCCAATATTTGGATATATTGAGTCAAAATAATTTCTTAACCCATTGCGTAAAATAGCATTTGGGTTCCCCGCAATATATGCGTCAAAGTAAACACATCGTAACTTATGGATTTCCCAATGTGATATCCCCCATCTTTCGAACGAAAGCCTTTTATAAACCAAGGCATTCTTGGAACGTTCTTCGAATGTCTTACAAACTGATCTCGCCTTAAATAGTTGTGCCGAAGAATTCTGACCGACTCTAGACAAGATTTCATCAATCATGTCTCCGGGTAGGTCTCTTAAAATATTGGGTTGTCTATCCATTTTGTGTTTTTATACTGTAAAATAGACAAGAGTTAGATTCATAAAAAAAATACTTATTAATACAAGCAATTTTTACATATATCATAAAGCATAAGCACACTATATTACTTATATTACACCACACGAATACAACTATCTTATTCCGACTCGCTTGTTTCTTCTTCTTCGGTTTTGGTTCGTTTTGCCAAGTTTCTAGGGATATATGATGTTCCCCTAATACGAGCCGTCGTTATCCACATTGGTTTAGAAAAACCTGGTGGTTTAGAGGTTCCCGGGTCATTGTTACAACTTAAGGGCTTCGGGGGTTGACGATACATATAAAGTTCATCGGGGTTGGAATTAGATTTCTCTATTTTTATGCCCTTTCCCTTATTATTTTCTTTTGCCTTTTTAAATTCAGTTGGGGTAATTTCTATAACATCATCGGAATTCTCGTCGGAATCCGATTCATCGGAGAATTGGTAATCCTCCCAATATTTTGCTTCCTTGCCGGAAACACCATTGACCATAATTAACCTTGGTCGGTTGGTTGAGGATTTTCTTTTACTTAATCGTTTTATTATTTCCCCCACCGGTTCTATTTCTTCATCCGGTTCCGATTCTTCTTCCGGTTCCGATTCTTCTTCCGGTTCCGACTCTTCTTCCGGTTCCTCTTCGGGAACTTGTGAATCAGTCCACGAATCATTCCAATTTACATTTGACTCTTCATTATTATTAGGTGAGTCAATGGGACTTGTTCTAGAGGTAGACATCTATCACATAATATCAAACGCGTTAAGAGATTAATATATCACATAATATTCACATGTTAAAAATATATAGTTTCCAACAAAATTTGTTAAGCAATCATTTTTCAAGTAAACACGGTCGAAGTCCAGACTCACTAATGCATCCTAACAAACTCGATAACACACACTAATGCAAAATTCTGGTTCTCTAAGACCAACGCTCTGATACCAACTGAAATGTCCCGTTCTTATTGATTAAAAACGTTCCATATTAATTGATTTCGTTGCGAGGTTTTGACCTCTATATGAGACGTTTTTCAAAGACTGCATTCATTTTAAAACAAACCATAACCTTTATTTCATCAATAAAGGTTTAAAAAGCTTTACGTAGATTATCAAATAATGATAATCTAAAATATCCTGTTTACACACGACCATTACATAATGGTTTACAATACAAATATGTTACAACAAAATAAGTTTCTTGAATGCAGTTTTTACACAATATCATACAAGCATGGACTCCAAATCTCGTCCTTATTTAAGTATGCGACAGCGGAAGCTCTTAATAATCACCTGAGAATAAACATGCTTAAAACGTCAACAAAAATGTTGGTGAGTTATAGGTTTAACCTATATATATCAAATCATAATAATAGACCACAAGATTTCATATTTCAATACACATCCCATACATAGAGATAAAAATCATTCATATGGTGAACACCTAGTAACCGACATTAACAAGATGCATATATAAGAATATCCCCATCATTCCGGGACACCCTTCGGATATGATATAAATTTCGAAGTACTAAAGCATCCGGTACTTTGGATGGGGCTTGTTGGGCCCAATAGATCTATCTTTAGGATTCGCGTCAATTAGGGTGTCTGTTCCCTAATTCTTAGATTACCAGACTTAATAAAAAGAGGCATATTCGATTTCGATAATTCAACCATAGAATGTAGTTTCACATACTTGTGTCTATTTTGTAAATCATTTATAAAACCTGCATGTATTCACATCCCAAAAATATTAGATTTTAAAAGTGGGACTATAACTCACTTTCACAGATTTTTACTTCGTCGGGAAGTAAGACTTGGCCACTGGTTGATTCACGAACCTATAACAATATATACATATATATCAAAGTATGTTCAAAATATATTTACAACACTTTTAATATATTTTGATGTTTTAAGTTTATTAAGTCAGCTGTCCTCGTTAGTAACCTACAACTAGTTGTCCACAGTTAGATGTACAGAAATAAATCGATAAATATTATCTTGAATCAATCCACGACCCAGTGTATACGTATCTCAGTATTGATCACAACTCAAACTATATATATTTTGGAATCAACCTCAACCCTGTATAGCTAACTCCAACATTCACATATAGAGTGTCTATAGTTGTTCCGAAATATATATAGATGTGTCGACATGATAGGTCGAAACATTGTATACGTGTCTATGGTATCTCAAGATTACATAATATACAATACAAGTTGATTAAGTTATGGTTGGAATAGATTTGTTACCAATTTTCACGTAGCTAAAATGAGAAAAATTATTCAATCTTGTTTTACCCATAACTTCTTCATTTTAAATCCGTTTTGAGTGAATCAAATTGCTATGGTTTCATATTGAACTCTATTTTATGAATCTAAACATAAAAAGTATAGGTTTATAGTCGGAAAAATAAGTTACAAGTCGTTTTTGTAAAGGTAGTCATTTCAGTCGAAAGAACGACGTCTAGATGACCATTTTAGAAAACATACTTTCACTTTGAGTTTAACCATAATTTTTGGATATAGTTTCATGTTCATAATAAAAATCATTTTCTAAGAATAACAACTTTTAAATCAAATTTTATCATAGTTTTTAATTAACTAACCCAAAACAGCCCGCGGTGTTACTACGACGGCGTAAATCCGGTTTTACGGTGTTTTTCGTGTTTCCAGGTTTTAAATCATTAAGTTAGCATATCATATAGATATAGAACATGTGTTTAGTTGATTTTAAAAGTCAAGTTAGAAGGATTAACTTTTGTTTGCGAACAAGTTTAGAATTAACTAAACTATGTTCTAGTGATTACAAGTTTAAACCTTCGAATAAGATAGCTTTATATGTATGAATCGAATGATGTTATGAACATCATTACTACCTTAAGTTCCTTGGATAAACCTACTGGAAAAGAGAAAAATGGATCTAGCTTCAACGGATCCTTGGATGGCTCGAAGTTCTTGAAGCAGAATCATGACACGAAAACAAGTTCAAGTAAGATCATCACTTGAAATAAGATTGTTATAGTTATAGAAATTGAACCAAAGTTTGAATATGATTATTACCTTGTATTAGAATGATAACCTACTGTAAGAAACAAGATTTCTTGAGGTTGGATGATCACCTTACAAGATTGGAAGTGAGCTAGCAAACTTGAAAGTATTCTTGATTTTATGTAACAAGAACTTGTAGAATATATGAAGAACACTTAGAACTTGAAGATAGAACTTGAGAGAGATCAATTAGATGAATAAAATTGAAGAATGAAAGTGTTTGTAGGTGTTTTTGGTCGTTGGTGTATGGATTAGATATAAAGGATATGTAATTTTGTTTTCATGTAAATAAGTCATGAATGATTACTCATATTTTTGTAATTTTATGAGATATTTCATGCTAGTTGCCAAATGATGGTTCCCACATGTGTTAGGTGACTCACATGGGCTGCTAAGAGCTGATCATTGGAGTGTATATACCAATAGTACATACATCTAAAAGCTGTGTTTTGTACGAGTACGAATACGGGTGCATACGAGTAGAATTGTTGATGAAACTGAACGAGGATGTAATTGTAAGCATTTTTGTTAAGTAGAAGTATTTTGATAAGTGTATTGAAGTCTTTCAAAAGTGTATAAATACATATTAAAACACTACATGTATTTACATTTTAACTGAGTCGTTAAGTCATCGTTAGTCGTTACATGTAAGTGTTGTTTTGAAACCTTTAGGTTAACGATCTTGTTAAATGTTGTTAACCCAATGATTATAATATCAAATGAGAATTTAAATTATTATATTATCATGATATTATCATGTATGAATATCTCTTAATATGATATATATACATTAAATGTCTTTACAACGATAATCGTTACATATATGTCTCGTTTAAAAATCATTAAGTTAGTAGTCTTGTTTTTACATATGTAGTTCATTGTTAATATACTTAATGATATGTTTACTTATCATAGTATCATGTTAACTATATATATATCCATATATATGTCATCATATAGTTTTTACAAGTTTTAACGTTCGTGAATCACCGGTCAACTTGGGTGGTCAATTGTCTATATGAAACATATTTCAATTAATCAAGTCTTAAAAAGTTTGATTGCTTAACATGTTGGAAACATTTAATCATGTAAATATCAATCTCAATTAATATATATAAACATGGAAAAGTTCGGGTCACTACAGATGTATGTGATAAAGGGAAAACGAACCTTGGGGACCGTTTTGAGTTTTTTCATTCAGATGTAAAAGTAATTATCGAACCATTGATTTTTTTTTCACACTGATCTGAAACCCATTTTCATGAAATTGTTAAATGAAATTGTATATAATATTGTGATGACTCAGAAATTTTTGAGCAAATTTAAACTTAATCTTTAACGTTTCCGACACGATAAGCAAAGTCTGTAAAACTGAATCTCAAAATTTTTGAACTACTTTCATATATTCAAATACCTTTCGGTTGTTATTGACAATTCGCGAACAATTATATGTATATAGATACATATATATATATACTATAACTTGAAAACGTAGCAATGTATTAATTGTTTGATACTGTACATTAAACTTATTGGTTTAAATATTTATTTGAATATATATGATAAGTTGGAATATTAATTGTATGAATAATTTGCGACGTATATATAAAACGTGTTTATGAATGTTGAAAATATATATTAACTTGGTCATAAAACAATTTATTATTATATATATATCAACAAATAGCGAGGCAATGATTTATAGAAGTAAATGACCAAAATACTTGAAAGTTTAAGATATACTTTGAGTGGTATAGTTTAGGAATAATTTAAGGCTATATTTTGACAAAGGTACGAGTCACAAAACGTAAAATACAAGTTTTCTCAGCGTACGAAAGGACATTTGAAAAACCGGAACCGGGACATAAGTCGAGTGATGACGTACGACTTATCGGAACAAAAATTACAAGTCAACTATGCATGTGAATTTAATATAATATATAATTAATTATATAAATTAAATATATTATATATATAATATAAAATTATGTCGACAAACAAAACAACAAAAAAATTGTGAGCTGGATTTTGGGGTCATGCGATCGCATGAGAAATAGGCATAAAACCCATGCGATCGCATGGCAGTCAGGACTCAAAAACATGCTATAAAAGGCTAGTTTCTGCATGAATTTTTACATGGTGTGATATCTCTCTGCTTTATACAAATATATATATAAATTATTATTATTATTATTATTATTATTATTATTATTATTATTATTATTATTATTATTATTATTATTATTATTATTAATATTAATATTATTATTAATCTTATTATTATTAATGTTATTAATTAGTATTATACATAAAATACTACGATGAGGTTATGAACGTGTCACTTTCAAAATGGGTTTTCGAGCGGGATAGAGCTAAGGAAAGTATGGGTTATAGCTATGGAGGTTATGGGTAATGTTCATGGGTAATATTCGCAAGTCAAACCTAGTGTTTATCATCTCCGTTACGTCTACGTACTTTTCTGAAATATTGAATCACAATATTGATACATAAGCATTTATATTTTATCTTTTATATATACTAATAGTGTATCCATGTCTAGTGCTCGAGTGTATATATTTATACATGCTTGTATGCTAAATTTCGTCGTTAAACAGTTTATAATAAATCACGAATTAAATACATATATTACGGGTAAAAGGTATATGATATACATGTTTTCGGAAAGCTGGCGAAAAATCAATAACTTTTCATTTAGATATCGAATAGTTTCGAGGAACGAATCAAAAGATATGGTCAACTGAATTATAATTGACATTAATTGGAATTGCTTTTTGAATCTGCAATTAATACTTAAACAACTTGTTTACGAGATTGTTAAAATAGATTTTTGAATATTACCAACCGAGTAAATGAATCCTTATATAAGGTACGTCTCGTTTGTTGAACTATTGTCAAAATTGACTTTTTGAAACAACTTTGAATAAATTTTGTATGTCAATTTCGAGCATTAGGATTGTGATACACTATGACCTGACCTAGCTTGATAGACATTTATTGACCAACATATGTTCTCTAGGCTGAGATCTACGATTATTTGATATACCGAGTTTCGGTCACATTACGATGAACAACTTTATATGCTGCTAAGGTGAGTTTCATATGATCCCTTTTACTCAATATATTTTTGGGATGAGAATACATGCGACTGTTTATAAATACTGAAAATACTAGATTTATATGCGTGAGTTTATAGATCCCTTTTTAAATGCTTTAAATATTTTGGGCTGAGAATACATGTAATTTATTTTAAACGCAATGGATACAAGTACATACTTAATTCTACACTGAGTTTGAACCGAAAATTCCTTAGCTTTGGTAACTAGTAACTGCCAGTTATAAGAACTGGTGGGCGCAAGTAGTAGTATATGGATCCATAGGGCTTGATATCCCCGTCCGAGCTAGAGCACTAGCCTTTTAACGGACGTATGCTATTTGAGAAGCGTACACGTTGGTTTGCGTGTATTATTAAGATGATTATACAAAGGGTACAAATTATATATACGTTAAGTTTAGTTACCAGGGTGCTCAATTTCGTAGAATATTTTGATAAACGTTTCTGGATTGAACAACTGAAATCTTGTGATCCACCTTTATATACAGATTATGCGCAACATTAAAACTATGAACTCACCAACCTTTGTGTTGACACTTGTTAGCATGTTTATTCTCAGGTTCCCTAGAAGTCTTCTGCTGTTTGCTTATATGATAGACAAGCTATGTGCATGGAGTCTTATATGGCATATTTTTCAAGAAAACGTTGCATTCACCAATTCATCATCATGTACCTTATTTTGACTGCATTGTCAACGGAAGTACTATTGTAAACTATTATATACGGTGATTGTCTATATGTAGAAATCATCAGATGTCGAAAACTTTTTGATTTAAATATTCATTTATGGTGTGCCTTTTCAAAAGAATGCAATGTTTACAAAACGTATCATATAGAGGTCAAATACCTCGCAATGAAATCAATGAATGACGTGTTCGTCCATATGGATTTGGAGCGATCGTCACAGTTGGTATCAGAGCGTTGGTCCTAGCGATTCAGGTCTTGCATGAGTGTGTCTAACTGATAGTTGTTAGGATGCATTAGTAAGTCTGGACTTCGACCGTGTCTGCATGTTAAAAGTTTTGCTTATCATTTCTTGTCGGAAATTACATGTTTATCATTCTTAAGTCTAGACACGTTTTCCTACATTTATTGCATAAATAGTGTATAGACAAAAATTCATATCTTAGCGTATCTGTTACTGTAAACTTTTCCTGACATCTTTCGAAAATTCCTCCGTGATTTATGGAATTTTGGTATTATATATACATATGTAAATTATGTATTGAAGAGTACCAATCTAAATTCTATAATCTATTTCATATCAAAAATCATCTCTCTAATTATACAAGATGGATCCCGTATCTAGTTCAAATTCCTTAAACTCCGACAGCTATTCCGATATGGATATTCACCTGAATTCCGAAGACAGTGTAACCGGAATGGATCAACCAATCAGCCATCATCTATTCTGGATGAATTGGGGATGGGTTCGTAGCCTACTTAATTATTGGAGACAAGAAGAAGGCGATCCCTTCCATCCACCACATTGCCCTCTTGGCGAAGAACCTGAAGCACTTACCGGCGAACCTGTTCGTAATACCAGTTTCTCTCTCATCTCTAGAATATCTCGTCATGATCATATACTCTCTCAAATTCTGGATCTTATTCATCCGCTAGTCCGAACCGCCAATCATCCCGGTGTAGTAGAAGAAGTCAACGAGCTTCGCGCTCGGGTAGTGGCTTTGGAGAATATGGTGCAAAGGTTACAAGCACCAGCAGAATCTCCGGTATCAACAGTACCACCGAAAACAACACCAACAGTACCATTACCACCACCAACAACATCCGCACCACAAGCCTCAACATCACAATATGTACCTTGAACATCAACGTCATACGCATCGTAGTTACCAAGAAATACCATCAACAATAACCGATGAAGTATTAACTCATTTCCCCTGAAGAAATTTTATGTATATTTAATATATATAAATTTTGAAATCAAAATAAATCTTTTCGTACTAACATATTACGTGTGAATCTTAACTGGCAGGTACTACTCGGTTAGTTCATATTACTAATATGCAATGATGTACATCCTTCCTTAACAACTTAACCATTGTTAACTACAATCTCTGTTTCAACTTAATGAATTCCATTTCATAATAAACCAAGTGTATTATTCAATTACATAATTAATTTTACATTTTCATTTTCGATGTACTTGAAACTTTTCAGAAAACATCATCTGTGCCTTGTAAGGTTCACAAAAATTCCACGAGCACCTACATCCTTCACTGAGGAATATCAATAAGAATAAATAATGAAGTGTTGATTTCATTAGTGAAATACTCCGCAAAGACTGTGTAATCTTTAATGTTTTAGAGATTAATCATTTTTAAGTCAAGTCGAAAATTAAATGAGCTTAATATGATATTAACTCATTAAATCCGTATTACATCTGAAGAAATATACATACATATATTTTCATAAAGACTGTAATAAAAATTCTTTTGTACAAAATATTACTTGTGAAATCTTTAACGGGTAGGTAATTCCCGGGAAATATATAAGTTCACAATTAATATGTTATATTGTACATTCTTCAATTTTGATTCAAAAATCATTAACTATACTCACTATCTTCACAATGATACACAATCATTTCATACAAATTAAATCACATATTCTGATATCGACGTATCAGAATCCAAGCCATAACTCTGAACCGGTGACATCATTCTTAGATCTCTACATCTTTCAAAGCTATACTTTAACTTTAAAACTGTGAAAGATCCTTTAGCATTGTTATTACCGAAAATAATTTTGCAATCCCTGTTCAAAGTATCCAGTTTTACCACACTTCCAACCAGTCAAATTCTACTTTTCAGATTAGCCTTATTATAACCTTGATATATACGTTTTTGTTACTGGGGAACCTTTCATGTTCCACCACATTAGCAGTAAATTTACCAACAACTTCATTGATCTTTGACCTTCCAAAAAATCCTTATACTCATTGAAACCGTATCATGTGTGATGACCCGGAAATTTCCGACGAAATTTAAACTTAATCTTTATATGTTTTCAACACGATAAGCAAAGTCTGTAATGTTGAGTCACAAAAATTTTGAACTGTTTCATATATTAGTTTGACTTTCGACCATTCTCGACGATTCACGAACAACTATTTGTAAATAGATAACATATATATTTAAATAGGTATTTATAATTTGAAATATAATTTGGAATATTATATAATTTAATTATTAGAATTTATATTGAAAAATAAATAAAATGCGATGTAATGGAAACTATATTTAATTATGTATATAAATATTACTTGTAAAGATATAAAGTTATATTAAATCTATTTGTTTAAAAATATATTATATTATTGCTTTAGTAATTAAACTTGATATTTTAAAACTGGTTATATATAGAATGTGAATATATTAAAAATAGATGATTTCGAGCTTAATTAGTAAACGTCAGTAACACTCGGTTGACGTTTTATTAGTTTTAGTACAGATATAGTACATGTTCACGAAGGATTGAAATAAAAGTTGAACTGTAAATTAATTGCGAAAATCTTAGATTAGTTAAATATATTTTTACCTTTTTAAGTTTGAATATTAGTACTCCGTACATATAAATTGGAACACAAAAGAAATAATTATCGATTTTTTTTTTTTTGATCAGGTTTCAAATAAATAATGAGTGAAATAATTTAATATGCTTAATCTAAAAATTTGAGATTTTTAGGAATACTTTTATACCTTAACTGTTTAGCAATGGACACGATATAATACCCCGTAAATTATTAAATGACAAAAGCCCGGCTGCTAACCTGTAGCATGATTGATTACTTTTATAATAGAGTTTCATGACAATTCCTATTATCATTATTATATAATTATTATTAATTATTAATCATGATTAATATTATCTTTACTGCATATTATATAAATACATACATCTATATATATAGATAACGAGAGATAGATGTAGAGCAACACCACTACATTCGGCGACACCCTAAACCATCGGCCATCATCACAACTCACCACCGTTGGATTATGACCACCACCGAGCCACCACCTTATCAACTCCATCAAGAAACCCACTTCACGATCCTAGTCACTTTAATCGGAGATCACTATTTCATCATCACCTCCACGATAACTACAACCAAAACACCATCTGTATCACCACCATAGCAACCACTTCGACCACCTTTATCACCGGCAACGAACCACCACCTTCATCACTCTCTCTCTATCTCTCTCTTAATTTTCTTCATAAACCCACAACATCCTGGTACTCATTTTCGTTACAGCACATTTTACAAGCTGCTGCTGCTACATATTTTACAAGCTGCTGCTGCTACAGCATATTTCCTGTATAAACCGACACCTCTCTCTCTCTCTCTCTCCTGTATATCTCTCATATTTTTTTTCAGTCGATAATAGCTGCTATAGGTCTGTTCAAGTCGACATAACACCACAACCCCTTTTTAACTTCTGTTGCTTAGTGAAATAAGATTTCTGCTTCACGATTTCTGTTTTCTGTTCCCGGTTATAACAACAAAGAAGATGGAGTTAGTACATAAAATAATGATAACGGAATGATGGGAACGATGATGATACCATGGAGTTGGAATAATTAAGATGACGATGTGATTATGAAATGATGATGATCGTGAATGTTAGTGACGATGAAATGGAAGATGTTGATCACAAGTATGATGAAGATAAAGGGTGATGAGTGATGTCGATTTAATGTGAAGAAGGAGAATTATACAGCCAATAGTTTATAGTAGTTAGTTTGAGTATTAAAACAGAAAGAGTGAGATGGAGGGATGGTTCTGGGTGTTTATGAGTAATTAGAGGTCCTGGGTTCGAACCCAGGCCACTACTATTTTTTTTTTTATAATAAGAGGAAACTGATGTGGGCCGTGATTATTCATTGTGGGCTGAGATCAAATCGCTAATCAGGCCGAAGCCTCTTAAATTACTGTTGGGCCGTGAGTTGCACTTGGGCCGATGACACACAATCACATAGCTGGGCTTGAGTGTTGGGTCTAATGGAAATCTTACGGGTTAAATTGTGTTAGTCGGAAGTTATAAACAGAAATGTCATCCCTGAGCAGTGGTTAAGTGGGTTTTCGGGTGAGCGAGAGGTCTTGGGTTCGAGTCTCGTCTCGAGCAGTTTATCTCTTTTTAATGCTACAAAGGGTATAATCATTAATCTTTCATTATTATCATTATTATTATTAATATTACTTATTAATACTTGTTATTATTCTTAATATGATTATTATTGTTATGGTTATTATTGTATTGTTAATAATATTAGCATTATAATTATTATTGTTAATAATATTACCAATATAAGTAGAAATTATCATTTATTATATTTATTAAGTATTAGTGATATTATGATTATTATTATTATTATTATCATTTTACTATTATGTAGCATCAGTAAGTAATACAAATGTTATTTTTAGTGTTATTAATATCAATATAAGTATTATTATGATTAAGGTTATTATTATAATTATTGTTATTATGAAAATAATACAAATTATATTTACTATGATACATATTAGTATTAGTATCATTATAGACTTATTATTAATATTATTATTATCAAAATTATTATTTTTCCTTATTAGTAAACTTTTCATCTTAGTAAAAACTATGGTTGTTATCATTATTATATAGAATTATCATTTAAAACCATCATTAATAATAAAATTATTAATATTACTATCATTGATATTAACACTAGTATATCAATATTATTATCACCACTAATATTATTTTAGTATTATTATAATTACTATTTTAACGAAACAAATGAAAAATATATATATGTATATGATACTTAATACCTATAACATAACAAAACTAATGTTTTATATACAAAATGAAAATATAAAATATATACAAATTTAAATATATATATATATATATATGTATATATATATATATATATATTTGATCGGTTACGATTATGCATATTAATAAATATATACAAATGATATAGGTTCGTGAATTCGAGGCCAACCCTGCATTGTTCAATATAAGTCATATGTATTTTTACTACAAAATACATTAGGTGAGTTTCATTTGCTCCCTTTTACTCTTTACGTTTTTGGGCTGAGAATACATGCAAATGCTTTATTAACTGTTTTACAATATTTATATGCGTGAGTTTCATTATTCCCTTTTTATATATATTTTTGGGACTGAGAATACATGCGCTGTTTTATATCTGTTTTACGAAATAGACACAAGTACTTAAAACTACATTCTATGGTTGAATTATTAAACCGAATATGCCCCTTTTTAGTCTGGTAATCTAAGAATTAGGGAACATACACCCTAATTGACGCGAATCCTAAAGATAGATCTATCGGGCCCAACAAGCCCCATCTAAAGTACCGGATGCTTTAGTACTTCGAAATTAATATCATGTCCGAAGGAGGATCCCGGAATGATGGGGATATTCTTATATGCATATTGTGAATGTCGGTTACCAGGTGTTCAATCCATATGAATGATAATTTGGTCTCTATGCATGGGACGTATGTTTATGAGAAATGGAAATATGAAATCTTGTGGTCTATTAAAATTATGAAATGATTATTTATGATAAACTAATGAACTCACCAACCTTTTGGTTGACACTTTAAAGCATGTTTATTCTCAGGTATGAAAGAAATCTTCCGCTGTGCATTTGCTCATTTTAAAGACATTACTTGGAGTCGATCATCGCTCTGGGATCAAATGTTGATGACTTCGTCCAGATGGATTAGGACGGGTCATTTCAGTTGGTATCAGAGCGGTGGTCTTAGCGAACCAGGTCTTGCATTAGTATGTCTAACTGATAGTTGTTAGGATACATTAGTGAGTCTGGACTTCGACCGTGTCTGCATGTCAAAAGTTTTGCTTATAAATTTTAGTCGGAAATCATCTGCTTATCATCCTTAAGAAATTACCTGCTTATCATTCTTAGTCTAGACACATCTTACTGCAATGATTGTATGAATAGTGTATAGACAAAAATTCGTATCTTAGTGTATCTGCCAATTCATATCTTAGCGTATCTGTTACTGTAGACCTTGTCTGATATCTCTCTTAAATTTCTCCTTAATTTAAGGGATCCTGGTACTATATATATCTATGTAAATTATACATTGAGAATAGCATCCAGCTATCAATTACTGTCACTAAACTCTTCATATCAAAAATCTTTCCTGAGATCGCGTAAGATGGCCTCTACGAATAGACCAAGTTCCTCTGACTCCGAAGACAGCGTAACAGGAACACACCAATCAATCAACTATCGTGATTACTGGAGAAAATGGGGGTGGGTTCGCGACATACTCACCCTATGGAGAAGAGAAGAAGGTACTCCATATCATGAATCGAATCTACCACCTAACCTTGGAGTACTCGACCCGCTCACCGGCGAACCTGTTCGCAACACCGTTTATACCCTTTTTGCCAGAATTTTTCGTCTTGAGACTACCATTAACGGAACTAGAGAAGATATCCAACCTCTACCCCACACTGATAACCAATCAGGGTTAGTAGAAGAAGTTAAAGAACTCCGAGCTCGAGTGTTAACTTTAGAGAGCACGGTACACAGTTTGCAAGCATCAGCGGTATCACCAACACCAGTCACATCACCAACCTTAGCACCAACAGCACTAGTACCACCAACCACAACATCCGCATCACCAGCTTCGACATCTCATTCTGTACCTCGAGTATAATCATCGTTTCACATGACTTTCTACATCATTTATCTTCGTTTGACATGATGATTATGTAAACTCAAATGTTTTAGAGATTATATCTACTTGTTCAAATGGTAAATCAAAAGAGTTTAATATCATATTGACTCGTTAAATCCATGGTTACATCTGAAGAAAATATATATGTAAGTATATTTTCATAAAGTTTGTGATTAAAAATTCTCTTGTACAAACTGTTAATGGTGAAAATATTTTAACGGGTAGGTAATACCCGAGAACTATTTAAACTTCACATTAATAAGTTACATTGTACGTTGTTCAAATCTGTTTCAACAGTCATATACTATCCTACTTACATCCACCGATATACAAATCCGTTCACCACAGAATAACCATATTCATCCAATTACCTATTTGGATTTTGACCTATCAGAATCCAACAAATGGCATAATGAAGAAAACATTTGACAAAATAAAATTTGTTAGAAATAAACAAATTAACTATGAGAAATTTTATTAAGAATCCACGCTAACTGTTCCTAGCTAATTGTTCCTAGCTAACTGTTAATTCCTTATTACATTTTATTTATCGCAGTTTATTTATCGCAATTTACATTCTCGCAATTTTATTTATCGTCATTTAATTTCTGTTATTTACTTTACACACTTTATTTATCGTCATTTAATTTCTGTTATTTATTTTTCCGCACTCCAAATATCGGGACACGTATACAAGGTTTTGACATATCATATCGACACATCTATATATATTATTTGGAATCACCATAGACACTCTATATGCAGTAATGATCGAGTTCTCTATACAGGGTTGAGGTTGATTCTATAATAATATATATACTTTGAGTTGTGATCGAGTCTGAGACATGTACACGGGTCACGATATTTATTAATCAATTCGAATATTATATATTAAATTATATGTGAATTACTGGACTGAACTGTGGAATATCAACTGTGGACTACCAACACTGGACAATTAAAATGAATTAAAATATTGATTATAACATATGAAACTAAACAATTCTTCAAGTTTGCCACTTGATTTCATCTTAAACCTCAATTGTATCTTGACGATTACAATCCGCGTTCAAACCTTTCGTGATTCTTGAAAACACCTCAATCGAGAGGATGAATCAACTACACATTTCCTATGGAAGAAAAGATCGATGCATATTATTATGCACCTGAAAACTCTCAGAAACTGAGTAAACGTTTAACGCATAGCTGTGCTAATTCCTTTAGCGTTATTATTACCGAAAATAACTTTGCAATCTCTTTTCAAATTAGTCAATTTTGTCACAGCTCCAGCAAGTCAACTTCGACTTTTCATTCAAAACAACCTTATTATAACTTTGATATATATGCGTGCCCTTTTATTGTTACCGGGGAACCTTTCATATTCCATCATATTACCATCAGCGTTTAATCATCTAAAAACACAATTCTCCTTAAACCACCTCGAATTGATAACCGATGATTCAGATATCATAGCATTAAATGCAGAGGAAACAGAAAAATGGTAGATGGTCTAAACGACCAAAAGTTTGATGATAAAGAAAGGAGTGTTGGGAACGCTCGACAGAAAATTGGGTATTGAAAAACAGATTGAGCTATCTATGAAGAAGACCAAGGACAAATACAAGGACCATACCATATATTCAAAGAATCCAGGTAATTCTGGATCCAATAAAACCTTCAATGAATACCTTGCTCCGTACTCATGTTAAAATCTTGCGGAAAGCCTTTCCCCATCAACCATCGAACATAGAAATTTCAAAATATCATCATCAATATCTTCGATATTTCTGAGGATATTTTCATAAATATTCTCGTCCGAAATTATATACCTCCTCGTGCTCACTGTGTATCATTATATTGAAAACATTCAATAGAAATTTAGTACCGAAAAGCGGATTATGCGAAACTATGAAGGAAGCCGTGGACAAATCACAAAGAATAAGTTTGACTTCAAAGAATCCAAATGATTCTATTTCTGATGAAGTCTTTAGCAAATACCTTGCTTCCGAATCTAAACCCTTACGGATAAATCTTCTTCATCATCCATCGATATTAGAAATTCCAAGATATCATCGTATCTTTCATTATAAATATCCTCCATATTTCTGAAGATATTTTCATAAGTATTCTTATCTGAAATCATTAATCTCTTCATGATATCAGTGTTACATCATATAGAAACTGTTAGTTTCTATATTCTATAAACTTTCGAGCTTAAAATATGAATGTTATTGAAATAATGTTGGGAACTGATGCATGAATTAGTATAATATAATGACACTTGATCAACGTGATTATATTACAGTAAGTCATGCTGAGTTTCTAATGGAACGTGATGATTCACAGATCATAACGTCATCATGTGCCATGTTACACGACTCATTCATTCTGTTTCACCTTCGAACATATCAATAAAAGATATTATTGATAGTTCCATCCTCGGTGATTTTGGTAATTTGACCAATCAAATTATGAGAATATGCTCTTTCGTGCTTAGAACGTTATATTCATTCGAAACGCTATAGCTATGAATTATGGACCATTATTCGCTTGATTTAAAGTCGGGGAGAGAAAACAAGAGCATGGAGCTCCGAAAAATAAAGAAAAAAAAAATATAAAGCCGATCACAAACATAGGAATTACAAACCGTGTATATCAATGTTTATCACCACATAAAGACATGGGAGGATTATGAATACAATAATCCCTAGAGCATAATAGAAACAAACAGATTCTTCAGATGGGAGTTGGAAAAGAAGAACGATCATTGCAATAGTTAGAATAAGAACAAGGATCAAAACAGGGTTAAGCATTTTCATAAATCTTTTGAATTTGGGAATTGAGTATAGAAGTGGTGAAAATAAATGGAACGGAAAAGGTAAATTTATAAAGGAAATATCAGACGTAGTAATCGGGGCAGATCACCGTATTTAATGAAAGAGATCTTAATTTCCATAAATCCCGAAGAATCAGATCTTATAGATCTTCAAAATTTTCCTTAAATCCCTTAAATTCCGGAATTCAACCAAGGCAATGTCGAAAGTTAAGACGCGCCTTAATTTCTAAATTCTAACCTGTCTACGTCAAAAGTTAAAAACAAATCTTTGTTTCTCATTTCATTCTTTTGTGAATAGCTTCACTCGTACGCTTCGAGTAATCGAATCGTTTTATCCAAACTATTCAATAATGGTAAAACTCTATTTATCAGCTCATATTCGTCAGGAAAACATATTTATTATTAGCCATGACGACCTCACTCAAATTTCGGGACGAAATTTCTTTAACGGGTAGGTACTGTCACGACCCGGAAATTTCCGACGAAATTTAAACTTAATCTTTATATGTTTTCAACACGATAAGCAAAGTCTGTAATGTTGAGTCACAAAAATTTTGAACTGTTTCATATATTAGTTTGACTTTCGACCATTCTCGACGATTCACGAACAACTATTTGTAAATAGATAACATATATATTTAAATAGGTATTTATAATTTGAAATATAATTTGGAATATTATATAATTTAATTATTAGAATTTATATTGAAAAATAAATAAAATGCGATGTAATGGAAACTATATTTAATTATGTATATAAATATTACTTGTAAAGATATAAAGTTATATTAAATCTATTTGTTTAAAAATATATTATATTATTGCTTTAGTAATTAAACTTGATATTTTAAAACTGGTTATATATAGAATGTGAATATATTAAAAATAGATGATTTCGAGCTTAATTAGTAAACGTCAGTAACACTCGGTTGACGTTTTATTAGTTTTAGTACAGATATAGTACATGTTCACGAAGGATTGAAATAAAAGTTGAACTGTAAATTAATTGCGAAAATCTTAGATTAGTTAAATATATTTTTACCTTTTTAAGTTTGAATATTAGTACTCCGTACATATAAATTGGAACACAAAAGAAATAATTATCGATTTTTTTTTTGATCAGGTTTCAAATAAATAATGAGTGAAATAATTTAATATGCTTAATCTAAAAATTTGAGATTTTTAGGAATACTTTTATACCTTAACTGTTTAGCAATGGACACGATATAATACCCCGTAAATTGATTAAATGACAAAAGCCCGGCTGCTAACCTGTAGCATGATTGATTACTTTTATAATAGAGTTTCATGACAATTCCTATTATCATTATTATATAATTATTATTAATTATTAATCATGATTAATATTATCTTTACCTCATATTATATAAATACATACATCTATATATATAGATAACGAGAGATAGATGTAGAGCAACACCACTACATTCGGCGACACCCTAAACCATCGGCCATCATCACAACTCACCACCGTTGGATTATGACCACCACCGAGCCACCACCTTATCAACTCCATCAAGAAACCCACTTCACGATCCTAGTCACTTTAATCGGAGATCACTATTTCATCATCACCTCCACGATAACTACAACCAAAACACCATCTGTATCACCACCATAGCAACCACTTCGACCACCTTTATCACCGGCAACGAACCACCACCTTCATCACTCTCTCTCTATCTCTCTCTTAATTTTCTTCATAAACCCACAACATCCTGGTACTCATTTTCGTTACAGCACATTTTACAAGCTGCTGCTGCTACATATTTTACAAGCTGCTGCTGCTACAGCATATTTCCTGTATAAACCGACACCTCTCTCTCTCTCTCCTGTATATCTCTCATATTTTTTTTTCAGTCGATAATAGCTGCTATAGGTCTGTTCAAGTCGACATAACACCACAACCCCTTTTTAACTTCTGTTGCTTAGTGAAATAAGATTTCTGGTTCACGATTTCTGTTTTCTGTTCCCGGTTATAACAACAAAGAAGATGGAGTTAGTACATAAAATAATGATAACGGAATGATGGGAATGATGATGATACCATGGAGTTGGAATAATTAAGATGACGATGTGATTATGAAATGATGATGATCATGAATGTTAGTGACGATGAAATGGAAGATGTTGATCACAAGTATGATGAAGATAAAGGGTGATGAGTGATGTCGATTTAATGTGAAGAAGGAGAATTATACAGCAAATAGTTTATAGTAGTTAGTTTGAGTATTAAAACAGAAAGAGTGAGATGGAGGGATGGTTCTGGGTGTTTATGAGTAATTAGAGGTCCTGGGTTCGATCCCAGGCCACTACTATTTTTTTTTTATAATAAGAGGAAACTGATGTGGGCCGTGATTATTCATTGTGGGCTGAGATCAAATCGCTAATCAGGCCGAAGCCTCTTAAATTACTGTTGGGCCGTGAGTTGCACTTGGGCCGATGACACACAATCACATAGCTGGGCTTGAGTGTTGGGTCTAATGGAAATCTTACGGGTTAAATTGTGTTAGTCGGAAGTTATAAACAGAAATGTCATCCCTGAGCAGTGGTTAAGTGGGTTTTCGGGTGAGCGAGAGGTCTTGGGTTCGAGTCTCGTCTCGAGCAGTTTATCTCTTTTTAATGCTACAAAGGGTATAATCATTAATCTTTCATTATTATCATTATTATTATTAATATTACTTATTAATACTTGTTATTATTCTTAATATGATTATTATTGTTATGGTTATTATTGTATTGTTAATAATATTAGCATTATAATTATTATTGTTAATAATATTACCAATATAAGTAGAAATTATCATTTATTATATTTATTAAGTATTAGTGATATTATGATTATTATTATTATTATTATCATTTTACTATTATGTAGCATCAGTAAGTAATACAAATGTTATTTTTAGTGTTATTAATATCAATATAAGTATTATTATGATTAAGGTTATTATTATAATTATTGTTATTATGAAAATAATACAAATTATATTTACTATGATACATATTAGTATTAGTATCATTATAGACTTATTATTAATATTATTATTATCAAAATTATTATTTTTCCTTATTAGTAAACTTTTCATCTTAGTAAAAACTATGGTTGTTATCATTATTATATAGAATTATCATTTAAAACCATCATTAATAA
This sequence comes from Rutidosis leptorrhynchoides, assembly GCF_046630445.1. Lineage (NCBI taxonomy): Eukaryota > Viridiplantae > Streptophyta > Magnoliopsida > Asterales > Asteraceae > Rutidosis > Rutidosis leptorrhynchoides. The sequence continues at coordinate 348,734,266 of NC_092338.1, forward strand.
TAAAATTATTAATATTACTATCATTGATATTAACACTAGTATATCAATATTATTATCACCACTAATATTATTTTAGTATTATTATAATTACTATTTTAACGAAACAAATGAAAAATATATATATGTATATGATACTTAATACCTATAACATAACAAAACTAATGTTTTATATACAAAATGAAAATATAAAATATATACAAATTTAAATATATATATATATATATATATATATATATATATATATATATATATATATATATATATATATATATATATATATATATATATATTTGATCGGTTACGATTATGCATATTAATAAATATATACAAATGATATAGGTTCGTGAATTCGAGGCCAACCCTGCATTGTTCAATATAAGTCATATGTATTTTTACTACAAAATACATTAGGTGAGTTTCATTTGCTCCCTTTTACTCTTTACGTTTTTGGGCTGAGAATACATGCAAATGCTTTATTAACTGTTTTACAATATTTATATGCGTGAGTTTCATTATTCCCTTTTTATATATATTTTTGGGACTGAGAATACATGCGCTGTTTTATATCTGTTTTACGAAATAGACACAAGTACTTAAAACTACATTCTATGGTTGAATTATTAAACCGAATATGCCCCTTTTTAGTCTGGTAATCTAAGAATTAGGGAACAGACACCCTAATTGACGCGAATCCTAAAGATAGATCTATCGGGCCCAACAAGCCCCATCCAAAGTACCGGATGCTTTAGTACTTCGAAATTTATATCATGTCCGAAGGAGGATCCCGGAATGATGGGGATATTCTTATATGCATATTATGAATGTCGGTTACCAGGTGTTCAATCCATATGAATGATAATTTGGTCTCTATGCATGGGACGTATGTTTATGAGAAATGGAAATATGAAATCTTGTGGTCTATTAAAATTAAGAAATGATTATTTATGATAAACTAATGAACTCACCAACCTTTTGGTTGACACTTTAAAGCATGTTTATTCTCAGGTATGAAAGAAATCTTCCGCTGTGCATTTGCTCATTTTAAAGACATTACTTGGAGTCGATCATCGCTCTGGGATCAAATGTTGATGACTTCGTCCAGATGGATTAGGACGGGTCATTTCATCATGTACTCATCCACATCTTGTAACGGCAATTAACATACCAACTATCGGGAATTAGCAATCAGTATTTTGAAATCTTGTAGCACGTCTACGCCAACAGTTATATGTGTACATATAACGTCTACCACCTAGACTTACATACTTTGAATGTGAAGTTTCCGAAAAACACTCCAAACTACGAAACTAGTTCTCCGAATTTTGGAAAAATGTTGATGAAGCATCAAAAACTGTAAACGACCTTAACAGTCAAAAGTTTGATGATAAAGAATAGTATGGTGGTAAAGCTGAGAAAAATAGTAGGTTTGGAACTGGAAAACGGATTGAGCAGACCATGAAGGAGGCTGTGGACAAATCACAAAGACGAAATCTACCTTCAAAGAATTCAAATGATTCAGTGTCTGCTGAAACTATTAGTAAGAACCTTACTTCTTATTCTAAACCTTCACAGACAGATTTTCCGCATCATCCTCTGATATTAGAAATTCTAAGATATCATCGTATCTTCCATTATAAATATCCTCCATATTTCTGAAGATATTTTCATAACTATTCTTATCTGAAATCATTTATCTCTTCACGCTATCTTTGTTACATCATAAAAGAAACTATTTTAGTTTCTAAAATCTGAAAAATTTGAAAAATGGATGTTTTGAAGTAATGTTGGGAACTGAAACATGAATTAGTATAATATAATGACACTTGATCAACGTGATTATATTACAGTAAGTCATGCTGAGTTTCTAATGGAACGTGATAAAGGTTCACAGATCCCACCCTCATCATGAACCATGTTACATAACTCTTTCATTCTATTTAACCTCTAAACATATCAAGAAAATATTTTTCTTGATGATTCGGTCTTTTTCGAGGTATTCTGGTAATTTGACAAGTCAGATTGTGCCATTACCGTTTCTTTCTTAGAACATTAATTATGTTCATTTCAAAATCCATACCTACGAATTTTGGACCATTATTCGCTTAACTTAAAGTCGGGAAGAGAAAACGAAAGCATGAAGCTCCAAAATATAATGGAAAATATAAAGCCCGAAAACAACCCCGAAATTACAAACCGTGTATATCAATGCGTATAGCAATATAAAGACACGGGAGAATGAAAAACAATATAACCCCAAGGTAATAGTAGAAGAAAATAACCTCCTCTGGTGGCAGATGAAAAAGAAGAATGAATGATATGATAGCCAAGAAAATATCAAGAATCAGAACTGGATGAAGCATTTTCACAAATCTTTTGTAAGTATGAAATAAGAAAGAATATTATAGGAGTGGTGAAAATAAATGAAACGGAAGAGGTTAATTTATAGCAAAATATCAAACATAGCAATCGAGGCAGATTACGCATTTAATCAAAGGAAATCCTAATTTCCTTAAATTTCGAAGAATCAAATCTTATTTAAATTACGAAGATTTTCTATTCCTTAAATTCCGGAAATCAATCATTACTACATCAAGAGATAAGACGAATCTCTATTCTCCATTTCACTCTATTACGATAACTTCTCTCATATGCTTCGAGTAATCGGATTGTTTTATCCGTATTATTCAATGGTGATAAAATTCTATTTACCAACTCATATTCGTCATGAAAACATTTTTATTGTCAGCCATGACGACCTCACTCTAATTTCGGGACGAAATTTCTTTAACGGTAGGTACTGTGATGACTCGAAAATTTTTGACCAAATTTAAACTTAATCTTTAACGTTTCCGACACGATAAGCAAAGTCTGTAAAACTGAATCTCAAAATTTTTGAACTACTTTCATATATTCAAATACCTTTCGGTTGTTATTGACAATTCGCGAACAATTATATGTATATAGATACATATATATATACTATAACTTGAAAACGTAGCAATGTATTAATTGTTTGATACTGTACATTAAACTTATTGATTTAAATATTTATTTGAATATATATGATAAGTTGGAATATTAATTGTATGAATAATTTGCGACGTATATTTAAAACGTGTTTATGAATGTTGAAAATATATATTAACTTGGTCATAAAATGATTTATTATTATATATATATCAACAAATAGCGAGGCAATGATTTATAGAAGTAAATGACCAAAATACTCGAAAGTTTAAGATATACTTTGAGTGGTATAGTTTAGGAATAATTTAAGGCTATATTTTGACAAAGGTACGAGTCACAAAACGTAAAATACAAGTTTTCTCAGCGTACGAAAGGACATTTGAAAAACCGGAACCGGGACATAAGTCGAGTGATGACGTACGACTTATCGGAACAAAAATTACAAGTCAACTATGCATGTGAATTTAATATAATATATAATTAATTATATAAATTAAATATATTATATATATAATATAAAATTATGTCGACAAACAAAACAACAACAAAATTGTGAGCTGGATTTTGGGGTCATGCGATCGCATGAGAAATAGGCATAAAACCCATGCGATCGCATGGCAGTCAGGATTCAAAAACATGCTATAAAAGGCCAGTTTCTGCACGAATTTTTACATGGTGTGATATCTCTCTGCTTTATACAAATATATATATAAATTATTATTATTATTATTATTATTATTATTATTATTATTATTATTATTAATATTAATATTATTATTAATCTTATTATTATTAATGTTATTAATTAGTATTATACATAAAAACTACGATGAGGTTATGAGCGTGTCACTTTCAAAATGGGTTTTCGAGCGGGATAGAGCTAAGGAAAGTATGGGTTATAGCTATGGAGGTTATGGGTAATGTTCATGGGTAATATTCGCAAGTCAAACCTAGTGTTTATCATCTCCGTTACGTCTACGTACTTTTCTGAAATATTGAATCACAATATTGATACGTAAGCATTTATATTTTATCTTTTATATATACTAATAGTGTATCCATGTCTAGTGCTCGAGTGTATATATTTATACATGCTTGTATGCTAAATTTCGTCGTTAAATAGTTTATAATAAATCACGAATTAAATACATATATTACGGGTAAAAGGTATATGATATACATGTTTTCGGAAAGCTGGCGAAAAATCAATAACTTTTCATTTAGATATCGAATAGTTTCGAGGAACGAATCAAAAGATATGGTCAACTGAATTATAATTGACATTAATTGGAATTGCTTTTTGAATCTGCAATTAATACTTAAACAACTTGTTTACGAGATTGATAAAATAGATTTTTGAATATTACCAACCGAGTAAATGAATCCTTATATAAGGTACGTCTCGTTTGTTGAACTATTGTCAAAATTGACTTTTTGAAACAACTTTGAATAACTTTTGTATGTCAATTTCGAGCATTAGGATTGTGATACACTATGACCTGACCTAGCTTGATAGACATTTATTGACCAACATATGTTCTCTAGGTTGAGATCTACGATTATTTGATATACCGAGTTTCGATCACATTACGATGAACAACTTTATATGCTGCTAAGGTGAGTTTCATATGATCCCTTTTACTCAATATATTTTTGGGCTGAGAATACATGCGACTGTTTATAAATACTGAAAATACTAGATTTATATGAGTGAGTTTATAGATCCCTTTTTAAATGCTTTAAATATTTTGGGCTGAGAATACATGTAATTTATTTTAAACGCAATGGATACAAGTACATACTTAATTCTACACTGAGTTTGAACCGAAAATCCCTTAGCTTTGGTAACTAGTAACTGCCAGTTATAAGAACTGGTGGGCGCGAGTAGTAGTATATGGATCCATAGGACTTGATATCCCCGTCCGAGCTAGAGCACTAGCCTTTTAACGGACGTATGCTATTTGAGAAGCGTACACGTTGGTTTGCGTGTATTATTAAGATGATTATACAAAGGGTACAAATTATATATACGTTAAGTTTAGTTACCAGGGTGCTCAATTTCGTAGAATATTTTCATAAACGTTTTTGGATTGAACAACTGAAATCTTGTGATCCACCTTTATATACAGATTATGCGCAACATTAAAACTATGAACTCACCAACCTTTGTGTTGACACTTGTTAGCATGTTTATTCTCAGGTTCCCTAGAAGTCTTCTGCTGTTTGCTTATATGATAGACAAGCTATGTGCATGGAGTCTTATATGGCATATTTTTCAAGAAAATGTTGCATTCACCAATTCATCATCATGTACCTTTTTTTGACTGCATTGTCAACGGAAGTACTATTGTAAACTATTATATACGGTGATTGTCTATATGTAGAAATCATCAGATGTCGAAAACTTTTTGATTTAAATATTCATTTATGGTGTGCCTTTTCAAAAGAATGCAATGTTTACAAAACGTATCATATAGAGGTCAAATACCTCGCAATGAAATCAATGAATGACGTGTTCGTCCATATGGATTTGGAGCGATCGTCACAAATATTCATGTGGAATTGATTTCGTAGGATGAAATAAAGTTTGTAAATTGAAACGAAATTCACAATTGTTTAACAAGCATTTGAGTATGAATTTGATAATATTGAAGTTTGTGTTTGTTAATTGATTTGTATAAAAAAAAATTTAGGGTTTGTTCATCATTTAGGGAAGGGATAGAGATGAAGGGATGAAAGAGACAACATAAAATGAATTTTGTTACAAACTACAAGGACCATTTCAGCAATTTTGGTACAAACCACATGGGCGATTTCAGTAAATTTGTAAATAAAGAAATGAAATAGACAAAAATACCCTCACATGTCTGGCACATGACTGGAGTTAATGGAATTTTTTGACGACCGTCAGAAATAGGGACTAAATTAGCAACACTGACAAACCACTGGGACCAAATCCATCAAAAAAAAGTATAGGGACAAAATCAGCATTTTGATACAAACCACAGGGACCATTTCAGCAATTTTGTCTTTCTGTTTTAAAACCCATAGTAAATCCTTTTAACCTAATATTTAGTGTTCTTTTCTTCTATTTTCTATTCTTTTTCTACAGCAATACCATAGTCATCTGCCATAACATTATCATCATAATCGACTTCTTATATCATCATCATAATCAACACTTCACTGTAACATGATCATGATCCTCACGATTATCATCAACATAATTGAAATGTCACGTTCTTATTGATTAAAAACGTTCCATATTAATTGATTTCGTTGCGAGGTTTTGACCTCTATATGAGACGTTTTTCAAAGACTGCATTCATTTTAAAACAAACCATAACCTTTATTTCATCAATAAAGGTTTAAAAAGCTTTACGTAGATTATCAAATAATGATAATCCAAAATATCCTGTTTACACACGACCATTACATAATGGTTTACAATACAAATATGTTACAACAAAATAAGTTTCTTGAATGCAGTTTTTACACAATATCATACAAGCATGGACTCCAAATCTCGTCCTTATTTAAGTATGCGACAGCGGAAGCTCTTAATAATCACCTGAGAATAAACATGCTTAAAACGTCAACAAAAATGTTGGAGAGTTATAGGTTTAACCTATATATATCAAATCATAATAATAGACCACAAGATTTCATATTTCAATACACATCCCATACATAGAGATAAAAATCATTCATATGGTGAACACCTGGTAACCGACAATAACAAGATGCATATATAAGAATATCCCCATCATTCCGGGACACCCTTCGGATATGATATAAATTTCGAAGTACTAAAGCATCTGGTACTTTGGATGGGGTTTGTTAGGCCCAATAGATCTATCTTTAGGATTCGCGTCAATTAGGTTGTCTGTTCCCTAATTCTTAGATTACCAGACTTAATAAAAAGGGGCATATTAGATTTCGATAATTCAACCATAGAATGTAGTTTCACGTACTTGTGTCTATTTTGTAAATCATTTATAAAACCTGCATGTATTCTCATCCCAAAAATATTAGATTTTAAAAGTGGGACTATAACTCACTTTCACAGATTTTTACTTCGTCGGGAAGTAAGACTTGGCCACTGGTTGATTCACGAACCTATAACAATATATACATATATATCAAAGTATGTTCAAAATATATTTACAACACTTTTAATATATTTTGATGTTTTAAGTTTATTAAGTCAGCTGTTCTCGTTAGTAACCTACAACTAGTTGTCCACAGTTAGATGTACAGAAATAAATCGATAAATATTATCTTGAATCAATCCACGACCCAGTGTATACATATCTCAGTATTGATCACAACTCAAACTATATATATTTTTGAATCAACCTCAACCCTGTATAGCTAACTCCAACATTCACATATAGAGTGTCTATGGTTGTTCCGAAATATATATAGATGTGTCGACATGATAGGTCGAAACATTGTATACGTGTCTATGGTATCTCAAGATTACATAATATACAATACAAGTTGATTAAGTTATGGTTGGAATAGATTTGTTACCAATTTTCACGTAGCTAAAATGAGAAAAATTGTCCAATCTTATTTTACCCATAACTTCTTCATTTTAAATCCGTTTTGAGTGAATCAAATTGCTATGGTTTCATATTGAACTCTATTTTATGAATCTAAACAGAAAAAGTATAGTTTTATAGTCGGAAAAATAAGTTACAAGTCGTTTTTGTAAAGGTAGTCATTTCAGTCGAAAGAACGACGTCTAGATGACCATTTTAGAAAACATACTTCCACTTTGAGTTTAACCATAATTTTTGGATATAGTTTCATGTTCATAATAAAAATCATTTTCTCAGAATAACAACTTTTAAATCAAAGTTTATCATAGTTTTTAATTAACTAACCCAAAACAGCCCGCGGTGTTACTACGACGGCGTAAATCCGGTTTTACGGTGTTTTTCGTGTTTACAGGTTTTAAATCATTAAGTTAGCATATTATATAGATATAGAACATGTGTTTAGTTGATTTTAAAAGTCAAGTTAGAAGGATTAACTTTTGTTTGCGAAGAAGTTTAGAATTAACTAAACTATGTTCTAGTGATTACAAGTTTAAACCTTCGAATAAGATAGCTTTATATGTATGAATCGAATGATGTTATGAACATCATTACTACCTTAAGTTCCTTGGATAAACCTACTTGAAAAGAGAAAAATTGATCTAGCTTCAACGGATCCTTGGATGGCTCGAAGTTCTTGAAGCAGAATCATGACACGAAAACAAGTTCAAGTAAGATCATCACTTGAAATAAGATTGTTATAGTTATAGAAATTGAACCAAAGTTTGAATATGATTATTACCTTGTATTAGAATGATAACCTACTGTAAGAAACAAAGATTTCTTGAGGTTGGATGATCACCTTACAAGATTGGAAGTGAGCTAGCAAACTTGAAAGTATTCTTGATTTTATGTAACTAGAACTTGTAGAATATATGAAGAACACTTAGAACTTGAAGATAGAACTTGAGAGAGATCAATTAGATGAATAAAATTGAAGAATGAAAGTGTTTGTAGGTGTTTTTGGTCGTTGGTGTATGGATTAGATATAAAGGATATGTAATTTTGTTTCCATGTAAATAAGTCATGAATGATTACTCATATTTTTGTAATTTTATGAGATATTTCATGTTAGTTGCCAAATGATGGTTCCCACATGTGTGTGGTGACTCACATGGGCTGATAAGAGCTGATCATTGGAGTGTATATACCAATAGTACATACTTCTAAAAGCTGTGTATTGTACGAGTACGAATACCGGTGCATACGAGTAGAATTGTTGATAAAACTGAACGAGGATGTAATTGTAAGCATTTTTGTTAAGTAGAAGTATTTTGATAAGTGTATTGAAGTCTTTAAAAAGTGTATAAATACATATTAAAACACTACATGTATATACATTTTAACTGAGTCGTAAAGTCATCGTTAGTCGTTACATGTAAGTGTTGTTTTGAAACCTTTAGGTTAACGATCTTGTTAAATGTTGTTAACCCAATGTTTATAATATCAAATGAGATTTTAAATTATTATATTATCATGATATTATCATGTATGAATATCTCTTAATATGATATATATATACATTGAATGTCTTTACAACGATAATCGTTACATATATGTCTCGTTTAAAAATCATTAAGTTAGTAGTCTTGTTTTTACATATGTAGTTCATTGTTAATATACTTAATGATATGTTTACTTATCATATTATCATGTTAACTATATATATATATCCATATATATGTCATCATATAGTTTTTACAAGTTTTAACGTTCGTGAATCACCGGTCAACTTGGGTGGTCAATTGTCTATATGAAACATATTTCAATTAATCAAGTCTTAATAAGTTTGATTGCTTAACATGTTGGAAACATTTAATCATGTAAATATCAATCTCAATTAATATATATAAACATGGAAAAGTTCGGGTCACTACAGTACCTACCCGTTAAATAAATTTCGTCCCGAAATTTTAAGTTGTTGAAGGTGTTGACGAATCTTCTGGAAATAGATGTGAGTATTTCTTCTTCATCTGATCTTCACGCTCCCAGGTGAACTCAGGTCCTCTACGAGCATTCCATCGAACCTTAACAATTGGTATCTTGTTTTGCTTAAGTCTTTTAACCTCACGATCCATTATTTCGACGGGTTCTTCGATGAATTGAAGTTTTTCGTTGATTTGGATTTCATCTAACAGAATAGTGAGATCTTCTTTAGCAAAACATTTCTTCAAATTCGAGACGTGGAAAGTGTTATGTACAGCCGCGAGTTGTTGAGGTAACTCAAGTCGGTAAGCTACTGGTCCGACACGATCAATAATCTTGAATGGTCCAATATACCTTGGATTTAATTTCCCTCGTTTACCAAATCGAACAACGCCTTTCCAAGGTGCAACTTTAAGCATGACCATCTCTCCAATTTCTAATTCTATATCTTTTCTTTTAATGTCAGCGTAGCTCTTTTGTCGACTTTGGGCGGTTTTCAACCGTTGTTGAATTTGGATGATCTTCTCGGTAGTTTCTTGTATAATCTCCGGACCCGAAATCTGTCTATCCCCCACTTCACTCCAACAAATCGGAGACCTGCACTTTCTACCATAAAGTGCTTTAAACGGCGCCATCTCAATGCTTGAATGGTAGCTGTTGTTGTAGGAAAATTCTACTAACGGTAGATGTCGATCCCAACTGTTTCCGAAATCAATAACACATGCTCGTAGCATGTCTTCAAGTGTTTGTATCGTCCTTTCACTCTGCCCATCAGTTTGTGGATGATAGGCAGTACTCATGTCTAGACGAGTTCCTAATGCTTGCTGTAATGTCTGCCAGAATCTTGAAATAAATCTGCCATCCCTATCAGAGATAATAGAGATTGGTATTCCATGTCTGGAGACGACTTCCTTCAAATACAGTCGTGCTAACTTCTCCATCTTGTCATCTTCTCTTATTGGCAGGAAGTGTGCTGATTTGGTGAGACGATCAACTATTACCCAAATAGTATCAAAACCACTTGCAGTCTTTGGCAATTTAGTGATGAAATCCATGGTAATGTTTTCCCATTTCCATTCCGGGATTTCGGGTTTTTGAAGTAGACCTGATGGTTTCTGATGCTCAGCTTTGACCTTAGAACACGTCAAATATTCTTCTACGTATTTAGCAACATCGGCTTTCATACCCGGCCACCAAAAATATTTCTTGAGATCCTTGTACATCTTCCCCGTTCCAGGATGTATTGAGTATCTGGTTTTATGAGCTTCTCTAAGTACCATTTCTCTCATATCTCCAAATTTTGGTACCCAAATCCTTTCAGCCCTATACCGGGTTCCGTCTTCCCGAATATTAAGATGCTTCTCCGATCCTTTGGGTATTTCATCCTTTAAATTTCTTTCTTTTAAAACTCCTTTTTGCGCCTCCTTTATTTGAGTAGTAAGGTTATTATGAATCATTATATTCATAGATTTTACTCGAATGGGTTCTCTGTCCTTCCTGCTCAAGGCATTGGCTACCACATTTGCCTTCCCCGGGTGGTAACGAATCTCAAAGTCGTAATCATTCAATAATTCAATCCACCTACGCTGCCTCATATTCAGTTGTTTCTGATTAAATATGTGTTGAAGACTTTTGTGGTCGGTATATATAATACTTTTGACCCCATATAAGTAGTGCCTCCAAGTCTTTAATGCAAAAACAACCGCGCCTAATTAAAAATCATACGTCGTATAATTTTGTTCGTGAATCTTCAATTGTATAGACGCATAAGCAATCACCTTCGTTCGTTGCATTAATACACAACCGAGACCTTGCTTTGATGCGTCACAATAAATCACAAAATCATCATTCCCTTCAGGCAATGACAATATAGGTGCCGTAGTTAGCTTTTTCTTCAATAACTGAAACGCTTTCTCTTGTTCATCATTCCATTCAAATTTCTTCCCTTTATGCGTTAATGCAGTCAAGGGTTTTGCTATTCTGGAAAAGTCTTGGATGAACCTTCTGTAGTAACCAGCTAGTCCTAAAAACTGGCGTATGTGTTTCGGAGTTTTCGGGGTTTCCCACTTTTCAACAGTTTCTATCTTTGCCGGATCCACCTTAATACCTTCTTTGTTCACTATGTGACCGAGGAATTGAACTTCTTCCAACCAAAATGCACACTTTGAAAACTTAGAGTACAATTCTTCCTTCCTCAATACTTTTAACACCTTTCTCAAATGTTCACCGTGTTCTTGGTCATTATTTGAGTAAATAAGTATGTCATCAATGAAAACAATGACAAACTTGTCAAGGTATGGTCCACATACTCGGTTCATAAGGTCCATGAACACAGCTGGTGCATTAGTTAAACCAAACGGCATGACCATAAACTCGTAATGACCGTAACGTGTTCTGAAAGCAGTCTTTGGAATATCATCTTCTTTCACCCGCATTTGATGATACCCGGAACGTAAGTCAATCTTTGAATAAACAGACGAGCCTTGTAGTTGATCAAATAAGTCATTGATTCTCGGTAGTGGGTAGCGGTTCTTGATGGTAAGTTTGTTCAACTCTCGGTAGTCGATACACAACCTGAATTTACCATCTTTCTTCTTGACAAACAAAACAGGAGCTCCCCATGGTGATGTGCTTGGTCGAATGAAACCACACTCTAAAAGTTCTTGTAATTGGCTTTGCAGTTCTTTCATCTCGCTGGGTACGAGTCTGTAAGGAGCACGAGCTATTGGTGCAGCTCCTGGTACAAGATCTATTTGAAATTCAACGGATCGATGTGGGGGTAATCCCGGTAATTCTTTCGGAAATACATCGGGAAATTCTTTTGCAATGGGAACATTATTGATGCTCTTTTCTTCAGTTTGTACTTTTTTGACGTGTGCTAGAACAGCATAGCAACCTTTTCTTATTAGTTTTTGTGCCTTCAAATTACTAATAAGATGTAGCTTCGTGTTGCCCTTTTCTCTGTACACCATTAAGGGTTTTCCTTTTTCTCGTATAATGCGAATTGCATTTTTGTAACAAACGATCTCTGCTTTCACTTCTTTCAACCAGTCCATACCGATTATCATATCAAAACTCCCTAACTCTACTGGTATCAAATCAATCTTAAATGTTTCGCTAACCAGTTTAATTTCTCGATTCCGACATATATTATCTGCTGAAATTAATTTACCATTTGCTAATTCGAGTAAAAATTTACTATCAAAGGCGTCAATGGACAACTTAATTTAGCACAAAAATCTCTACTCATATAGCTTCTATCCGCACCCGAATCAAATAAAACGTAAGCAGATTTATTGTCAATAAGAAACGTACCCGTAACAAGCTCCGGGTCTTCCTGTGCCTCTGCCGCATTAATATTGAAAACTCTTCCGCGGCCCTGTCCATTCGTGTTCTCCTGGTTCGGGTAATTTCTAATAATGTGGCCCGGTTTTCCACATTTATAACAAACTACATTGGCATAACTTGCTCCGACACTACTTGCTCCGCCATTACTCGTTCCGACACCATTTGTTCCTTTCGTTCTATTAACCCCTGGTCCGTATACCTCACACTTCGCCATGCTATGACCATTTCTTTACACTTGTTGCAAAATTTGGTGCAGAACCCCGAGTGATACTTTTCACACCTTTGGCATAGCTGCTTCTGATTGTTGTTGTTGTTGCGGTTATTATTGTTGTTGGGATGATTGTTGTAGTTGCTGTTGTTGTTGTTGTTGTTGGGCCGTTTGTTGTAGTTGCGATTGATGTTGCGATTGTAGGGATAATTGTTGCGATTATTGTTGTAATTGCTTTTGTTGTTGTATTGGTGATTCTTATCACCGTTTTCCTCCCACTTTCTTTTGACTTGCTTCACATTGGCCTCTTCAGCAGTCTGTTCTTTAATTCTTTCTTCAATCTGGTTCACTAGTTTGTGAGCCATTCTACATGCCTGTTGTATGGAGGCGGGCTCGTGTGAACTTATATCTTCTTGGATTCTTTCCGGTAATCCTTTCACAAAAGCGTCGATCTTCTCTTCCTCATCTTCGAATGCTCCCGGACACAATAGGCACAATTATGTGAATCGTCTTTCGTACGTGGTAATATCAAATCCTTGGGTTCGTAACCCTCTAAGTTCTGTCTTGAGCTTATTGACCTCGGTTCTGGGACGGTACTTCTCGTTCATCAAGTGCTTGAATGCTGACCACGGTAGTGCGTACGCATCGTCTTGTCCCACTTGCTCTAGATAGGTATTCCACCATGTTAACGCAGAACCTGTGAAGGTATGCGTAGCGTACTTCACTTTGTCCTCTTCAGTACACTTACTTATGGCAAACACCGATTCGACCTTCTCGGTCCACCGTTTCAATCCGATCGGTCCTTCGGTTCCATCAAATTCCAAAGTGTTTGCAGGCAGTGAATTCTTTGTAGGTGCATCCTACAAGATTTCCTGTACTGCTAGATCCAAGGTTATTGTTGGTATGTAGCGCAGCCTGTACTGCGGCTATGTTTGAAGCTAGAAAAGTACAGAATTCCTCTTCATTCATATTCACGGTGTGTCGAGTAGTCGGTGCCATTTCCTTCAAAATAGTCAAATGGAACAAATTAATCATACAGAATATTAAGAGTAGTTAATAGTATTTCGTAGCATAATATGAACTCATTTATAAAAGCTTTTTCTTCATATTAGCGTTTTATAAGTTTAAATTCGGGTAGTACCTACCCGTTAAGTTCATACTTAGTAGCTAATATACAATTCAACTACTACAATTCTATATGAAAAACTGATTATAATAATATTTCGCGTTCAAACTTTTACACAATATTTTACAAACTTACAATACCGCTTATTTTACATATAGCATGAAATATAGCACACAATAAATTTGATACAAGATGGTTGTGAAGATAATTCTAGCTAGTACACAAGTCGTTCAGCAAAGGCAATAAAGACACGTAATTCATACGTCCAGAAACAAGTCATGCATTCTGGTTTTACTAGGATTACTTCCCATCCTTGGTCTTGTGGAACATAACCGTTATGGTCGTTGATAAGACAGCATGTTGTGACGTCGTCAAAGGGACGAGGGTTACGTAATGTCCAACAGTCCCGTAACAATCTAAAAACCTCATTTCTTACCCCAATTACCGACTCCATCACTTGTGGGAACGTTTTGTTTAATAGTTGTAGCCCGATGTTCTTGTTCTCACTTTGGTGAGAAGCGAACATTACTAATCCGTAAGCATAACATGCTTCTTTATGTTGCATGTTAGCCGCTTTTTCTAAATCACGAAGTCCAATATTCGGATATATTGAGTCAAAATAATTTCTTAACCCATTGCGTAAAATAGCATTTGGGTTCCCCGCAATATATGCGTCAAAGTAAACACATCGTAACTTATGGATTTCCCAATGTGATATCCCCCATCTTTCGAACGAAAGCCTTTTATAAACCAAGGCATTCTTGGAACGTTCTTTGAATGTCTTACAAACTGATCTCGCCTTAAATAGTTGTGCCGAAGAATTCTGACCGACTCTAGACAAGATTTCATCAATCATGTCTCCGGGTAGGTCTCTTAAAATATTGGGTTGTCTATCCATTTTGTGTTTTTATACTGTAAAATAGACAAGAGTTAGATTCATAAAAAAAATACTTATTAATACAAGCAATTTTTACATATATCATAAAGCATAAGCACACTATATTACATATATTACACCACACGAATACAACTATCTTATTTCGACTCGCTTGTTTCTTCTTTTTCGGTTTTGGTTCGTTTTGCCAAGTTTCTAGGGATATATGATGTTCCCCTAATACGAGCCGTCATTTTCCACATTGGTTTAGAAAAACCTGGTGGTTTAGAGGTTCCCGGGTCATTGTTACAACTTAAGGACTTCGGGGGTTGACGATACATATAAAGTTCATCGGGGTTGGAATTAGATTTCTCTATTTTTATGCCCTTTCCCTTATTATTTTCTTTTGCCTTTTTAAATTCAGTTGGGGTAATTTCTATAACATCATCGGAATTCTCGTCGGAATCCGATTCATCAGAGAATTGGTAATCCTCCCAATATTTTGCTTCCTTAGCGGAAACACCATTGACCATAATTAACCTTGGTCGGTTGGTTGAGGATTTTCTTTTACTTAACCGTTTTATTATTTCCCCCACCGGTTCTATTTCTTCATCCGGTTCCGATTCTTCTTCCGGTTCCGATTCTTCTTCCGGTTCCTACTCTTCTTCCGGTTCCTCTTCGGGAACTTGTGAATCAGTCCACGAATCATTCCAATTTACATTTGACTCTTCATTATTATTAGGTGAGTCAATGGGACTTGTTCTAGAGGTAGACATCTATCACATAATAACAAACGCGTTAAGAGATTAATATATCACATAATATTCACATGTTAAAAATATATAGTTTCCAACAAAATTTGTTAAGCAATCATTTTTCAAGTAAACACGGTCGAAGTCCAGACTCACTAATGCATCCTAACAAACTCGATAAGACACACTAATGCAAAATTTTGGTTCTCTAAGACCAACGCTCGGATACCAACTGAAATGTCCCGTTCTTATTGATTAAAAACGTTCCATATTAATTGATTTCGTTGCGAGGTTTTGACCTCTATATGAGACGTTTTTCAAAGACTGCATTCATTTTAAAACAAACCATAACCTTTATTTCATCAATAAAGGTTTAAAAAGCTTTACGTAGATTATCAAATAATGATAATCCAAAATATCCTGTTTACACACGACCATTACATAATGGTTTACAATACAAATATGTTACAACAAAATAAGTTTCTTGAATGCAGTTTTTACACAATATCATACAAGCATGGACTCCAAATCTCGTCCTTATTTAAGTATGCGACATTGGAAGCTCTTAATAATCACCTGAGAATAAACATACTTAAAACGTCAACAAAAATGTTGGTGATTTATAGGTTTAACCTATATATATCAAATCATAATAATAGACCACAAGATTTCATATTTCAATACACATCCCATACATAGAGATAAAAATCATTCATATGGTGAACACCTGGTAACCGACATTAACAAGATGCATATATAAATTTCGAAGTACTAAAGCATCCGGTACTTTGGATGGGGTTTGTTAGGCCCAATAGATCTATCTTTAGGATTCGCGTCAATTAGGGTGTCTGTTCCCTAATTCTTAGATTACAAGACATAATAAAAAGGGGCATATTCGATTTTGATAATTCAACCATAGAATGTAGTTTCACGTACTTGTGTCTATTTTGTAAATCATTTATAAAACCTGCATGTATTCTCATCTCAAAAATATTAGATTTTAAAAGTGGGACTATAACTCACTTTCACAGATTTTTACTTCGTCGGGAAGTAAGACTTGGCCACTGGTTGATTCACGAACCTATAACAATATATACATATATATCAAAGTATTTTCAAAATATATTTACAACACTTTTAATATATTTTGATGTTTTAAGTTTATTAAGTCAGCTGTCCTCGTTAGTAACCTACAACTAGTTGTCCACAGTTAGATGTACAGAAATAAATCGATAAATATTATCTTGAATCATTCCATGACCCAGTGTATACGTATCTCAGTATTGATCACAACTCAAACTATATATATTTTGGAATCAACCTCAACCCTGTATAGCTAACTCCAACATTCACATATAGAGTGTCTATGGTTGTTCTGAAATATATATAGATGTGTCGACATGATAGGTCGAAACATTGTATACGTGTCTATGGTATCTCAAGATTACATAATATACAATACAAGTTGATTAAGTTATGGTTGGAATAGATTTGTTACCAATTTTCACGTAGCTAAAATGAGAAAATTTATTCAATCTTGTTTTACCCATAACTTCTTCATTTTAAATCCGTTTTGAGTGAATCAAATTGCTATGGTTTCATATTAAACTCTATTTTATGAATCTAAACAGAAAAAGTATAGGTTTATAGTCGGAAAAATAAGTTACAAGTCGTTTTTGTAAAGGTAATCATTTCAGTCGAAAGAACGACGTCTAGATGACCATTTTAGAAAACATACTTCCACTTTGAGTTTAACCATAATTTTTGGATATAGTTTCATGTTCATAATAAAAATCATTTTCTCAGAATAACAACTTTTAAATCAAAGTTTATCATAGTTTTTAATTAACTAACCCAAAACAGCCCGCGGTGTTACTACGACGGCGTAAATCCGGTTTTACGGTGTCTTTCGTGTTTCCAGATTTTAAATCATTAAGTTAGCATATCATATAGATATAGAACATGTGTTTAGTTGATTTTAAAAGTCAAGTTAGAAGGATTAACTTTTGTTTGCGAACAAGTTTAGAATTAACTAAACTATGTTCTAGTGATTACAAGTTTAAACCTTCGAATAAGATAGTTTTATATGTATGAATCGAATGATGTTATGAACATCATTACTACCTTAAGTTCCTTGGATAAACCTACTGGAAAAGAAAAAAATGGATCTAGCTTCAACGGATCCTTGGATGGCTCGAAGTTCTTGAAGCAGAATCATGACACGAAAACAAGTTCAAGTAAGATCATCACTTGAAATAAGATTGTTATAGTTATAGAAATTGAACCAAAGTTTTAATATGATTATTACCTTGTATTATAATGATAACCTACTGTAAAAAACAAAGATTTCTTGAGGTTGGATGATCACCTTACAAGATTGGAAGTGAGCTAGCAAACTTGAAAGTATTCTTGATTTTATGTAACTAGAACTTGTAGAATATATGAAGAACACTTAGAACTTGAAGATAAAACTTGAGAGAGATCAATTAGATGAAGAAAATTGGAGAATGAAAGTGTTTGTAGGTGTTTTTGGTCATTGGTGTATGGATTAGATATAAAGGATATGTAATTTTGTTTTCATGTAAATAAGTCATGAATGATTACTCATATTTTTGTAATTTTATGAGATATTTCATGCTAGTTGCCAAATGATGGTTCCCACATGTGTTAGGTGACTCACATGGGCTGCTAAGAGCTGATCATTGGAGTGTATATACCAATAGTACATACATCTAAAAGCTGTGTATTGTACGAGTACGAATACGGGTGCATACGAGTAGAATTGTTGATGAAACTGAACGAGGATGTAATTGTAAGCATTTTTGTTAAGTAGAAGTATTTTGATAAGTGTATTGAAGTCTTTAAAAAGTGTATAAATACATATTAAAACACTACATGTATATACATTTTAACTGAGTCGTTAAGTCATCGTTAGTCGTTACATGTAAGTGTTGTTTTGAAACCTTTAGGTTAACGATCTTGTTAAATGTTGTTAACCCAATGTTTATAATATCAAATGAGATTTTAAATTATTATATTATCATGATATTATCATGTATGAATATCTCTTAATATGATATATATACATTGAATGTCTTTACAACGATAATCGTTACATATATGTCTCGTTTAAAAATCATTAAGTTAGTAGTCTTGTTTTTACATATGTAGTTCATTGTTAATATACTTAATGATATGTTTACTTATCATAGTATCATGTTAACTATATATATCCATATATATGTCATCATATAGTTTTTACAAGTTTTAACGTTCGTGAATCACCGGTCAACTTGGGTGGTCAATTGTCTATATGAAACATATTTCAATTAATCAAGTCTTAATAAGTTTGATTGCTTAACATGTTGGAAACATTTAATCATGTAAATATCAATCTCAATTAATATATATAAACATGGAAAAGTTCGGGTCACTACAATAATAACCTCTTCGCTATCATCATATCATACTCCATATCATAATCGAAAAAAAATCACCAATTCTTACGTATCATCATCGTTCTCTTTTCATAATAAACATCATCAATTATGGATCGAAATCCTAATCTAGCATCATCATTTATAACTACGCATTATTTTAACCTAATCTACCCTAATTATGCATCATCAACCCTTCACATTATCATAATCATTCACGTTGCTGTGATCAAGAAAAATAATGGCGGCCTGTCAGTTTTTACTTCGGTCTAATTCCACAAACAATTTACGGCTCATGCATATGTCAGCCCAACAGCAGAATTAATACATGGTCCACTTCCTCACAAAACCAAATAGAAAGCCCACTAAATTATTACGGCCCAAGATAAATGATCATGGCCCAAATTCCATTCTATTGTTGTTGGCTTTACTCGATGGGTGAAATAGATTGAGCAGTAAAAAAAAAAATTAAAAGCAACTGATATTATACTATAATATACATCAAGTGGGAGACACACGGTGGGATTGTATACTTATTATATGTCGGCCATATTGAGGAAAAACAATTAACAATAGCTGTCTTGTGGTTCGGTTTTAAAGATATAAAGGCACTCATGTGTAGTAGCATTAATTTCGATGGGTTTTGAGAAGTAACATATATCGTATAGCAATATTAAATAAGTGTATCGTATAGCAGCACAAAAAGGTTTGCTTGTAATAAGTCATTGGTGACTGACCAGAAAAACAGAAACAGTAACGAGCCCGCTATCGATGATGATTCAGATTTATGATGGCGTTTTGATTGTAGTTTCATGTGTAAAGCAGAAAAGAAAAGAGCCGAAGTACCAATGGGTTTTGATGGTTGTACATGGTGTAGATGGAACAATAAAACATTATGGTAGTAATGGTGGGTGGACGAGTAGTGGAAAGAAATGAAACGAGTAATAGTAGGAGTCGAACATTTTAATGTTTTGTTGGGGTTAAGTTTGATTAGAAAAACAAGATAAAAGCTTACCGGTTGTGGCATGGTGGCGGTGGTAATGAAAATCAAAGAAATAAATGACTAAAGGTATGTAGTGTGTGTTGGTTCATCAAGAAGAAAACACGTTGGTATATACATATATCTAGTATGTTATGTGTTTGTATTTATTTTTATAGAGAGAAGTGATTCTATGGTGTTGGTAATATAGAATGGCGATGAGGTTTTTTGTGGTTCACGAACATGAAACGGGTGTATAGGAGGACTCGGTTAGTTTGCTAAACGAATATAGGTGATGGAGAGGTTGGTGAGGGTGGTGTTCATGGTCATGGTGAATTGGTCTCGGCAACAGGAAGAAGAAATAGAAAGTGAAAGAAAGAAAGTTTGAGTGTGAGACTATAAACATAATAACATATATAGAGTTAAAAGAACTGTACACATAATAATTTTAATCTTTCAATCTATAATTAGAGATACAGTTTATAGATTGCAATATATAACATATTTGTGAATATAATATAATAAATAATTATAATATCATTTGAATATATAAAACGTGTGAGATCAACCATTTACAACTTCTTTTGGATTTATTTTACCGACAATTTCATAGGGATAATATATCGTGTCCATTGCCAAACAGTTAAAATATAAAAGTGTTCCTAAAAATCCCAAATTTTTAAATTAAGTTCATTTATTTATTCTGGTCATTAAGGTATAAAATTCAATCATTAATTTAATAAATAAAAATTACATCAACTGTCCCTCTCGATTATGGGTAAAATATGAAAAATGTTTAAATTTATTAAATAGCTTCTAAATATATATATATATATATTTTAATAAGCGTAAAATTTATATAGCTCATTTTCAGATCACCGTTTATTTTAAAATCATATAAGTTTGAATTTAACTTACTTAATATCAATTGGTACATCAAATGAGTATTACAATTATTTAATATTTATTTTTAATATACTTTATTTATATATATAGATATATTTTAAATAATAATTAAGATAATACCCTATTTTTATTTTATTTTACATAATTAAATTTTAATAGCAATAACATATAATATTTCAAATTATATTTTCAATTACCATTTATATATATATATATATATATATATATATATATATATATATATATATACACACACACACACACACACATATCTATTTACAATTAATTGTTTGTAAATCGTCGAAACTGGTCGAAGGTAATTGAATACATGAACATAGTTCCAAAATTTTCGAGACTCAACATTATAGACTTTGCTTATCGTGTCAGAAACATATAAAGATTAAGCTTAAATTTGGTCAGAAATTTTCGGGTCGTCACAGTACCTACCCGTTAAAGAAATTTCGTCCCGAAATTTGATCGAGGTCGTCAAAGCTAAAAATAAGAATGTTTTCATGAAGAATATGAGTTGATAACTAGAGTTTTTATCATTTTTGAACAATTCATTTATGTGAAGAGTACGAGTGAAGCTATCACAAAAGTGTGAAAATGAGTAAATGAAGATTTGTCATATCTTTTGATGTAGATTGGATTGATTTCCAGAGTTTAAGGGATTTAGAGAAAATCTTCGTAATAAGATTCAATTCTTCGGTAATTAAGAAAATTAGGATCCTCTTTGATTAAATGCGATGATCTGTCTTGATTGCTTTGGCTGATATATCACTATAAATCCATTCCCTTCGTTTTCTTTATATTTTGGAGTTCCATCCCTTTTGTTTTCTCTTCCTGACTTTAAGTCAAGCGAAAAATGGTCCAGAATTCATAGGTATGGAGTTTCGAATGAACATGACTAATGTTCTAAGAGAGAAATTATAATAGCACGATCTTGATTCGTTAAATTACCAGAATTCAAGAGAAAAGATAGAACTATCAAGAAAAATATGTTCTTGATATGTCTATAGATTAGATAGAATGTAAGAGTCGTGTAACATGGCACATGATGACGTTATGGTCTGTGAATCATCACGTTTCATTAGAAACTCAGCATGAATTACTGTAATATAATCACGTTGATCAAGTGTCATTATATTATACTAACTCATGCTTCAGTTCCCAACTTTACTTCAAAATCATTCATATTTTAAATTCAAAAATTTTCAGAATTTAGAAACTAAAATAGTTTCCTTTATGATGTGATACAGATAACACGAGGAGATAAATGATTTCAGTTAAGAATAGTTATGAAAATATCTTCAGAAATATCAAGGATATTTATAATGAAAGATACGATGATATCTTAGAATTTCTAATATCGATGGATAATGATGAAGATTTGTTCGTAAAGATTTAGAGTCAGGAGCAAGGTATTCGCTAATGACTTCAGCAGATACTGAATCATTTGGATTCTTTGAAGACAGGTTTATTCTTTGTGATTTGTCTACAGCCTCCTTCATGGTTTGCTCAATCCGTTTTCCAGTTCCAACATTTCTGAGCTTTGCTAACATACTATTATTTATCATCAAACTTTTGACTGTTAAGGTCGTTTACAGTTTTTTTTTAATTTTTTTTATTTTTTTTTAATTTTTTTTTTTGCTGCTTCATTCAACTTTCTCAAAAGTTGGGGTATCGGTTCGTAAAATGGGTGCTTTTCAGAATTTCAGAATGGAAGATTATAATTCTAAGAGATAAATGTTATATGTATTCAGATAACTGTTGATGTAGAAACGTTGCGATATTCAAAATACTGATTGCTGATTCCCGATAATTGGTATGGTAGTTCTCATTACAAGATGCGGATGGATATATGAATAGGTTTTAACGAACAAATATAACGGTTCTTCGGAGATACTTGAGCCAAAAAGTAATGAAGTTGCTGGTAAGTTTACTGCTAATGTGGTGGAATATAGACGGTTCTCCGGTAACGATGATGAAGGAGTAATCTTTATAATAAGGTTTATTCAAATGAAAAATTGAAGCTGATTTGCTGGAGCTGTGACAAAATTGGCTAATTTGAAAAATAATTGCAATGTTATTTTCGGTAATAACAATGCCAAAGGAGCTAGCACAGATACGTTTTAAACATTTACTCAGGTTCCGGTGTTTTCAGGTGCATAACTGTATGCATCAATCTTTTCTTCCGTAGATGAAGTGCGGTTGGTTCATCCTCTCGATTGAGATGTTTTCAAGAATCATGAAAGGTTTGAACGCAGATTGTAATCGTCAAGATACAAATGAGGTTTAAGATGAAATCAAGTGGCAAACTTGAAGAATTGTGTAGTTTCATATGTTAAATCAATATTTTAATTCATTTTAATTGTCCAATGTTGGTAGTCCATAATTAGTAGTCCACAGTTAGTAGTTCAATAATTCATATATAGTTTAATATATAATATTCGAATTAAGTAATACGTTTCGTGACCCATTGTATACATGTCTCAGACTCGATCACAACTCAAAGTATATATATTATTTAGAATCAACCTCGACCCTTTATATGCTAACTCGATCATTACCGCGATATAGAGTGACTTACGATTATTCCAAATAATATATATAGATGCGTCGATATGATATGTCAAAACCTTGTATACGTGTCACGATATTTAAAGTGCGTAAAATAAATAACAGAAATTAAATGACGATAAATAAAATTGTGAGAATATAACTTGCGATAAATAAATAATCAGTTAGGTAGGAACAGTTAGCTAGGAACAGTTAGCGTGGATTCTTAACAAAATCTTTCTCATAGTTAACTTGTTTGTTTCTAACAAATTTTATTTTGTCCAATGTTTTCTTCATTATGCCACTTGTTGGATTCTGATAGGTTAAAATCCAAATATGAAAATTTAATGAAATGGTTATTCTGGTGAATGGATACGTATATCTGTGGATGTAAATAGGATAGTAAATGACTGTTAAATCAGATTCGAAGAATGTACAATGTAACTTATTAATGTGAAATATAAATATTCCTCGGGTATTACCTACCCGTTAAAATATTTTCACCATTAACAGTTTGTACAAAAGAATTTTTAATTATAATCTTTATGAAGATATATATACATATATATTTTCTTCAGATGTAATTATGATTTACCGTTAGAACTAGAATACATAATCTCTAAAATGTTAGAGATTACATAATCGCCATGTAGAACGCAGATCATGCTCGAGGTATAGATTGTGATGTTGATTACACGACCCGTCCTAATCCATCTAGAAGAATACATTACATTTGGTTTCATCGCTAGGTACTTGACCTCTATATGATACATTTTACAAACATTGCATTCGTTTTTAAAAGACAAACTTTCATTACATCGACAGCTGACGGCATGCATACCATTTCATAATATATCCAACTATAATTGACTTAGTAATAATCTTGATGAACTCGACGACTCGAATGCAACGTCTTTTGAAATTTTTCATGAATGACTCCAAGTAATCTCTAATATTAGCAAATGCACAGCAAAAGATTTCTTTCATACCTGAGAATAAACATGCTTTAAAGTGTCAACTAAAAGGTTGGTGAGTTCATTAGTTTAACATAAATAATCATTTCCATCATTTTAATAGACCAGAAGAATTTCATTTCCATTTCTCATAAATATACGTCCCATGCATAGAGACAAAAATCATTCATATGGATTGAACACCTGGTAACCGACATTAACAAGATGCATATAAGAATATCCCCTATCAATTCGGGAAATCCTTCGGACATGATAAAAACGAATTCGAAGTACTAAAGCATCCGGTACTTTGGATGGGGTTCGTTAGGCCCAATAGATCTATCTTTAGGATTCGCGTCAATTAGTAGATCGGTTTACTAATTCTTAGGTTACCAAGCAAAAGGGGCATATTCGGCTTCGATCATTCAACCATATAATGTAGTTTCGATTACTTGTGTCTATTTCGTAAAACATTTATAAAAATTTCGCATGTATTCTCAGCCCAAAAATATAAAGGGTAAAAAGGCAAATGAAACTCACAATACTGTATTTTGTAGTAAAAATACATATGACGTCATTGAATAAGTGTATGGTTGGCCTCGGATTCACGAACCTATATTATTCATTTATGTATATTAACATATGTAATGGAAATCGAACAATATATATATATATATATATATATATATATATATATATATATATATATATATATATATATATATATATATATATTATTGATTTTAATTGTTATTTTATATCATGAGTTTTATTAATAACTTAATTAGATATATTTATTTTTATATAGATAATTAACATTTATTACTAAAGTATTAATATTGTTAGATTTTATGTCCTAAATATATTTTTATATAGACAATCTTTATTTAATATATAAATAATACTAATGATAAAAGTAATACTACTTATGATAAAATTATGATAATTCTAATAATAATAAAAGTGATACTTTTAATAGTAAAAATGATAGTTTAAATAATAGGTTAATTTCAATAATAATGATAAAAAATACTTTTAGTAATAGGGATCATAATAATAACTAATAATAATAATGATATAAATAAAGTAAAAGTGTATACCCTCTCCAAGCTTTTTCTAAAAAGAAATGCCCCATACGAGACTCGAACCCGCGACCTCTCAAAACCTACAAACACTCCTTACCACTCATCCAACTCTGTTTTTCTGATTTACATCGTATTCCAAATATATTTAACCCGACTTGTTTTGTCTCCTTTTTCATTCTTCTTCTTTACTTCGAACCACAATCATCATCTTCATTAGTTTGTTACATCGCTCACGGTCCATCATGGATTACGGCCCAATCATGAACACGGCCCAATAAAAAAAAATTAATAAATATCGCCCCCAAGTCTCGAACTTGAGACCTCTCGTTCGACACAACCACACCCAAACCACTCCTCTGCCTTTGCCTTTTCTGTTTTATCTCCTAGTTTAAATCTATTAAACCGCTTATTCTATTTCATTCTTCTTCCTCAAAACAAACCCAGAACTATTCTTTATTTTTTATTTATGATTTCATGTGTCATCATTTTAATCATTAAATCATCATCTCTTTAATCCTATTATTATCATCGAGCATGTTATTATCATCATTTACTTATGATTATCATCATCATTGACATAAATCAACGATGGTAAACAGAAACATGATAGCAGCGACAGTTTTACATGGTTTGATGGAGTGGTGATGGTTCACGACGGTGGTGGCGGCTGAGGCAGGAGATGATGTATAGTGGCCGTGGTAATTGAAGTTGAAGAAGAAAGTATTGTGAAAGTGATGAGTTAATTATAAGTTGATGATGATTGGTTCGAATAAAACAGAAACGTGAGAAGATGCAGCAAGCTTGTGATCACGATAGTGGTGTTTCTAGGAATATGGTGGCGATGGTGTTGCTCCGGTTATGTCTCGACAAAAAAATAGAAAAAAATAAGAAAAGTGACGGCTGCAAGTTATAAGTTGAAAGTGGGTTTGGAAATCAACGATGGTTTGGTGTTCGACCGAACAAAAAGAAAATCGTAACAGTAAGCAACATAGACG
Source organism: Rutidosis leptorrhynchoides (assembly GCF_046630445.1). Taxonomy (NCBI): domain Eukaryota; kingdom Viridiplantae; phylum Streptophyta; class Magnoliopsida; order Asterales; family Asteraceae; genus Rutidosis; species Rutidosis leptorrhynchoides. The sequence goes on from NC_092338.1 coordinate 348,760,985, forward strand.
AGTAGTTTTTGATCGTTATCAATGGTTAAATGGGTGGTGTTTGAGCAAGGAAAAATAGCAGTAGTTCACAGGTTATGGTTGGTGTTTGGGTGACGAAATAATTTGCAATGCAAATAACAGAAGTCTTCGAAGGATTGAGGTGGTTTTGGCGTTTGAGATGGTGTGCGAAAACATATGCGACTATTATGGGTTTGGTGATGATAGTTGTCGACAACCGAAGCAAGAGAGAGAGAAAGTAGGGTGGCTAACGATGGTGGTGATAGTGGTTTGTGGTGATTACCTAAATATGATGAAGTTTTTGGTGATCAAATAAAAATGGTGATGGTTATGGTTGAACATGGGGTTGCTTGTGTTGATGGGTTTAATCAAAAAGTACCAATTATAAGAGAAGGTGGATTCGTGAATGGTGTGTCTTGTATTGAAACATACAGAGAATATATATATAGATATATCTCTATGAACATAGTCCACTCAAAATTAATAAATATAATATAATAACAAATTATAATATATCAACAACGTGCAATAATGAAATGTAAACATTTAAGTCGCCTATCATTTGGATTCTTCCAACCGACAGTTTCCACGGACTGTGTATCATGCGAAATCTGTGACGGATAAAAGTGTTCAAAATAATCCCATATTTTTAAATTAACTATATTTATTTATTTTGGTCATTATGGTATAAAATTCAGTCATTAATTTAATAAATAAATATTACATCAACTGCCCCTCTCATTTATGGGTAAAATATAAAAAGTGATAAAATTAAATAATTAGATCCTAAATGTACTTTTAATAAGCCTATAACTTATATAACTCATTTTCGGATCACCTTTTTATTTTAAAATTACATAAGTTTAAATTTAACTTACTTAATATTAATCGATACATCAAACGAGTATCACAATCATTTAATATTTATTTTTAATATACTTTATTTATATATAGAGATATATTTTAAATAATAATTATTATAATATCCTATTTTTATTTTATTAATATTTAATAACAACAACATATAATACTTCAATTTATATTTCAAATTATTATTTATATATACATACACATATATCTATTTACAATTAATTGTTCGTGAATCGCCGAGAGCATTTGAAGGTCAATTGAATATATGAACATCGTTTCAAAATTTTCTAGACTCAACATTACATACTTTGCTTATCGTATCAAAATCATATAAAGATTAAGTTTAAATTTAGTCGGAAATTTCCGGGTCATCACAGCACCTACCCGTTAAAGAAATTTCGTCCTGAAATTTCATCGAGATCATCATGGCTAACAATAAGGATGTTTTCATGACTCATATGAGCTGATAAAGAGTTTTATTACCATTTAGAAATAATGTTAAAATAATTCAATTATTCGAAAAATACAAGTGAAGCTATCACAAAAGAGTGAAATGAGTAAATGCAGGTTCTTCTTAACCGGTGACATAGTCACGGTTGATTTTCAGAATTCAAGGGAAAAGATAGAACTATCAGAAAGTCATGTTCTTGATATGTTCAGAGATTAGATAGAATGTAAGAGTTGTGTAACATGGCACATGATGGCGTTATGATCTGTGAATCATCATGTTCCATTAGAAGCTCAGTATGACTTACTGTATTATAATCAAGTTGATCAAGTGTCATTATATTATACTAACTCATGCTTCAGTTCCCAACACTACTTCAAAAACATTCATATTTTAAATTCAAAATTGTCAGAATTTAGAAACTAAAACAGTTTCCTTTCTGATGTAACACTGATATCGCGAAGAGATAAATGATTTCAGATAAGAATAGTTATAAAAATATTTTCAAAAATATCGAGGATATTTATAATGAAAGATACGATGATATCTTAGAATTTCTTATATCGATGGATGATGAAGAAATTCATTCACAATGATTTAGAGCAATTAAGGAGTAAGGTATTCGCTAAAGATTTCATCAGAAATAGAATCATCAGGATTCTTTAAATACAGAGTTTGGTCCTTGTATTTGTCCTTGGTCTCCTTCATAGTTTGCTCAATCCGTTTTTCAGTATCAAAACTCTTGAGCTTTTTCAGTATGTTGCTCTTTATTATCAAACTTTTGACTATTTAAATAATCTTCAGTTTTCACTGCTTCATCAGCTTTTTCAGAACTCAGAGATCTGATTCGTAAGCTAGAGTGCTTTTCAGGAATTCAGAGATTCCGAACTGAAATTCATCAGTCCAGAAGATATACGTTATATATAGATATATAACGGTTGACGTAGGAACGCTGCGAAATTTGAGAATTAATGATTAATGCTTCCCGGTATTTGGTATGGCAACTATCGTTACAAGATGTCGATGAGTATATGATAGGGTTTTAATGAATATAATGATTTTTTAGAAAGTCAAAGATTAATGGAGCTGCTGGTAAGTTTTCTGCTACTGTGGTGGGATATAAACGGTTTCCCGATAACGATGACGAAAGGTAACTTATATATCACGATTATAATAAGGCTAATCCGAATGAAAATTTGAAGATGACTTGCTGGAGCTGTGACAAAATTTACTACTTTGAAGGGATTACAAAGTTATTTTCGGTAATAACAATGCCAAAGGAGCTAGCACAGATACGTGTTAAACGTTTACTCAGGTTTCGAGTGTTTTCAGGTGCATAGCTATATGTATCAATCTTTCTTTCTGTAGATGAAGTGCGGTTGGTTCATCCTCTCGATTGAGGTATTTTCAAGAATATTGAAAGGTTTGAACGCAGATTGTAATCATCAAGATAAAAATGAGGTTTAAGATGAAATCAAGTGGAAAACTTGAAGAAATGTTTAGTTTCACATGTTATAATCAATATTTTAATTCATTTTAATTGTTCAATGTTATTAGTCCACAGTCGATTGTCCACAGTTAACAGTCCAATAATTCATATATAGTTTAATATATAATATTCGAATTAAATAATACGTATCGTGACCCATTGTTTACATGTCTCAGGCTCGATCACAACTCAAAGTATATATATTATTATAGAATCAACCTCAACCCTGTATAGCTAACTCGATCATTACTGCATATAGAGTGTCTATGGTTATTCCAAATAATGTATATAGATGAGTCGATATGATATGTCAAAACATTGTATATGTGTCCCGATATTTAAAATGCGTAAATAACAGTATTTAAATGACGATAAATAAAGTGCATAAAATAAATAACAGAAATTAAATGACGATAAATAAAATTGCGAGAATATAAATTGCGATAAATAAACTGCGATAAATAAATTGCGATAATAAAATGTAATAAAGAATTAACAGTTAGCTAGGAACATTTAGCTAGGATTTGGTTAGCGTGGATTCTTAACAAAATTTTCTCATGGTTAATTTGTTTGTTTCTGACAAGTTTTATTTTTGTCAAATGTTTTCTTTATTATGCCACTTGTTGGATTCTGATAGGTCAAAATCCAAATATGAAATTGAATGGAAATGGTTATTATGTGGTGAACGGATACGTATATCTGTGGATGTAAGTAGGATAGTAAATGACTGTTGAATCAGATTGAAAGATTGTAAAGTGTAACTTATTAATGTGAAATCTAAATATTCCTCGGGTATTACCTACCCGTTAAAATATTTTCACCATTAACAGTTTGTACAAAAGAATTTTTAATTACAATCTTTATAAAAACATATATACATATATATTTTCTTCAGATGTAATCATGGATTTAATGAGTCAATATGATATTAAACTCATTTGATTTACCGTTAGAACAAGAATATATAATCTCCAAAACATTAGATACTACATAATCGCCATGTCGAATGAAAATAAATGATGTAGGACGTCATGTAGAACGAAGATTATGCTAGAGGTATAGATTGTGATGTCGAGACGTGTGATGCAGATGTTGTTGTTGGTGGTACTATTGCTGTCGGCGATGTTAATGGTGTTTGTAACCTTCGTACCATATTCTCCAAAGTCATTACTCGAGCACTAAGTTCATTGACTTCTTCCATTACTCTGGGATGATTTTCGGTTCGGACGAGCGGATGAATAAGGTTTAGAATTTTAGATAGAATATAATCGTGGCGAGATACTCTGGAAATGAGTGTGGAAATGGTGTCTCGGACTGGTTCGTCGGTAAGTGCTTCAGGTTCACCGTCAAGAGTGCAGGTTGGTGGGTGGAAAGAATCGCCTTCTTCTCGTCTCCATCGGTTAAGTCGACTACGAATCCATCAGATGAATTGGGGATGGCTGATTGATTGATTCATTCTGGTGACGCTGCTTTCGGAGCTTAAGTGAACATCCATGTCGGAATCTGAGGGATTTGAACTAGTGGTGAGTTCCATTTCGTACGATTGAATAAAGAATTTTTCGATATGAAATGATTTTTGGATATCGAATGATATTCTAATTACATAGAATACCTATACTTAGTACAGAAGATCCCGTAGATTACGGAGGAAATTATGGAATCGTGTCAGATAAAGTCTATAGTAACAGATATGCTAAAATATAGACTAGCAGATACGCTAAGATATGAATTTTGTTAATACACTATTCATGCAATCAATGCAATAAGATCTGTCTAAACTAAGAATGATAAGCAGGTAATTTCTGACAAAAATGATAAGCAAAACTTTTGACATGCAGACACGGTCGAAGTCCAGACTCACTAATGCATCCTAACGACTTATCAGTTAGACACACTAATGCAGACCTGGTTCGCTAAGACCACCGCTCTGATACCAACTTTCACGACTCGTCCTAATCCATCTGGACGAATACATTACATTTGGTTTCATCGCGAGGTACTTGACCTCTATATGATACATTTTACAAACATTGCATTCGTTTTTAAAACACAAACTTTCATTACATCGACAGTTGACGGCATGCATACCATTTCATAATATATCCAACTATAATTGACTTAGTAATAATCTTGATGAACTCGACGACTCGAATGCAACGTCTTTTGAAATATGTCATGAATGACTCCAACTAATATCTCTAATATGAGCAAATGCACAGCGGAAGATTTCTTTCATACCTGAGAATAAACATGCTTTAAAGTGTCAACCAAAAGGTTGGTGAGTTCATTAGTTTAACATAAATAATCATTTCCATCATTTTAATAGACCGGAAGAATTTCATTTCCATTTCTCATAAATATACGTCCCATGCATAGAGACAAAAATCATTCATATGGATTGAACACCTGGTAACCGACATTAACAAGATGCATATAAGAATATCCCCTATCATTCCGGGAAATCCTTCGGACATGATAAAAACGAATTCGAAGTACTAAAGCATCCGGTACTTTGGATGGGGTTCGTTAGGCCCAATAGATCTATCTTTAGGATTCGTGTCAATTAGTAGATCGGTTTACTAATTCTTAGGTTACCAAGCAAAAGGGGCATATTCGGCTTCGATCATTCAACCATATAATGTAGTTTCGATTACTTGTGTCTATTTCGTAAAACATTTATAAAAATTTCGCATGTATTCTCAGCCCAAAAATATAAAGGGTAAAAAGGCAAATGAAACTCACAATACTGTATTTTGTAGTAAAAATACATATGACGTCATTGAATATGTGTATGGTTGGCCTCGGATTCACGAACCTATATTATTCATTTATGTATATTAACATATGTAAAGGAAATATATATATATATATATATATATATATATATATATATATATATACATATATATATATATACATATATATATATATACATATATATATATATATACATATATATATATATACATATACATATATTGTTATTATTATATTTATTACTAATAAAACCATTAACATTATTATCATTATTATCATTATTATCATTAGTAGAAAAATTATTATTATAGTTATTATTATCATTAGTAATATTATTATGATCCCTATTACTAAAAGTATTTTTTATCATTATTATTGAAATTAACCTTTTATTTAAACTATCATTTTTACTATTAAAAGTATCACTTTTATTATTATTAGAATTATCATAATTTTATCATAAGTAGTATTACTTTTATCATTAGTATTATTTATATATACTAATGATAAAAGTAATACTACTTATGATAAAATTATGATAATTCTAATAATAATAAAAGTGATACTTTTAATAGTAAAAATGATAGTTTAAATAAAAGGTTAATTTCAATAATAATGATAAAAAATACTTTTAGTAATAGGGATCATAATAATATAACTAATGATAATAATAACTATAATAATAATTTTTCTACTAATGATAATAATGATAATAATGATAATAATGTTAATGGTTTTATTAGTAATAAATATAATAATAACAATAATGGTTTTACTCATAATGGTGTTACTAATAATATCCTTAATATCCTAAATACTAATAATAATACTAATACTAATAACAATAATTCTAAAAATAATAATTTTATTAATAATGATACTTATATTGATAGTAATAATAATAATCATACTTATTTTACTAATAATAATAATAATAATAATAATAATAATAATAATAATAATAATAATAATAATAATAATAATAATAATAATAATAATAATAAACATAATAATAACTAATAATAATAATGATAGAAATAAAGTAAAAGTGTATACCCTCTCCAAGCTTTTTCTAAAAAGAAATGCCCCATACGAGACTCGAACCCGTGACCTCTCAAAACCCACAAACACTCCTTACCACTCATCCAACTCTGTTTTTCTGATTTACATCGTATTCCAAATATATTTAACCCGACTTGTTTCGTCTCCTTTTTCATTCTTTTTCTTTACTTCGAACCACAATCATCATCTTCATTAGTTTGTTACATCGCTCACGGTCCATCATAGATTACGGCCCAATCATGAACACGGCCCAATCATGAACACGGCCCAATAAAAAAAATTAATAAATATCGCCCCCAAGTCTCGAACTTGAGACCTCTCGTTCGACACAACCACACCCAAACCACTCCTCTGCCTTTGCCTTTTCTGTTTTATCTCCTAGTTTAAATCTATTAAACTGCTTACTCTATTTCATTCTTCTTCCTCAAAACAAACCCAGAACTATTCTTTATTTTTTATTTATGATTTCATGTGTCATCATTTTAATCATCAAATCATCATCTCTTTAATCCTATTATTATCATCGAGCATGTTATCATCATCATTTACTTATGATTATCATCATCATCGACATAAAATAACGATGGTAAACAGAAACATGATAACAGAGACAGTTTTACATGGTTCGATGGAGTAGTGATGGTTCACGACGGTGGTGGCGGCTGAGGCAGGAGATGATGTATAGTGGTCGTGGTAATTGAAGTTGAAGAAGAAAGTGTTGTGAAAGTGATGAGTTAATTATAAGTTGATGATGATTGGTTCGAATAAAACAGAAACGTGAGAAGATGCAGCAAGCTTGTGATCACGATAGTGGTGTTTTTAGGAATATGGTGGCGATGGTGTTGCTCCGGTTATGTCTCAACAAAAAAATAGAAAAGAATAAGAAAAGTGACGGTTGCAAGTTATAAGTTGAAAGTGGGTTTGGAAATCAACGATGGTTCGGTGTTCGACCGAACAAAAAGAAAACTGTAACAGTAAGCAACATAGACGAGCAGTTTTTGATCGTTATCAATGGTTAAATGGGTGGTGTATGAGCAAGGAAAAATAGCAGTAGTTCACAGGTTATGGTTAGTGTTTGGGTGACGAAATAATTTGCAATGCATATAACAGAAGTCTTCGAAGGATTGAGGTGGTTTTGGCGTTTGAGATGGTGTGCAAAAACAGATGCGATTATTATGGGTTTGGTGATGATAGTTGTCGACAACCGAAGCAAGAGAAAGAGAAAGTAGGGTGGCTAACGATGGTGGTGATAGTGGTTTGTGGTGATTACCTAAAGATGATGAAGTTTTTGGTGATCAAATAAAAATGGTGATGGTAATGGTTGAACATGGGGTTGCTTGTGTTGATGGGTTTAATCAAAAAGTACCAATTATAAGAGAAGGTGGATTCGTGAATGGTGTGTCTTGTATTGAAACATAAAGAGAATATATATATATATATATATATATATATATATATATATATATATATATATATATATATATATATATCTATGAACATAGTCCACTCAAAATTAATAAATATAATATAATAACAAATTATAATATATCAACAACGTGCAATAATGAAATGAAAACAGTTAAGTCGCCTATCATTTGGATTCTTCCTACCGACAGTTTCCACGAACTGTATATCGTGCGAAATCAGTGACGGATAAAAGTGTTCAGAATAATCCCATATTTTAAAATTAACTATATTTATTTATTTTGGTCATTATGGTATAAAATTCAGTCATTAATTTAATAAATAAATATTACATCAACTGTCCCTCTCATTTATGGGTAAAATATAAAAAGTGATAAAATTAAATAATTAGATCCTAAATGTACTTTTAATAAGCCTATAACTTATATAACTCATTTTCGGATCACCTTTTTATTTTAAAATTACATAAGTTTAAATTTAACTTGCTTAATATCAATCGAAACATCAAACGAGTATCACAATCATTTAATATTTATTTTTAATATACTTTATTTATATATAGAGATATATTTTAAATAATAATTATTATAATATCCTATTTTTATTTTATTAATTTTTAATAACAATAACATATAATACTTCAAATTATATTTCAAATTATTATTTATATATACATACACATATATCTATTTACAATTAATTGTTCGTGAATCGCCGAGAGCATTCGAAGGTCAATTGATATATGAACATCGTTTCAAAATTTTCTAGACTCAACATTACATACTTTGCTTATCGTATCAAAATCATATAAAGATTAAGTTTAAATATAGTCGGAAATTTTCGGGTCGTCATAGTTGAGGTGTGTGATGTTGAGGCTACTGGTGCAGGTGGTACTGACGATGCTGCTGGTGCTTGAAATCTTTGCACCATATTCTCCAAAATCATTACTCAGGAGCGAAGCTCGTTGACTTCTTCGATTACTCCGGGATGATTGGCGGTTGGAACAAGTGGGTGAATAAGGTTTTGAATTTGAGATAGTATATAATCATGGCGAGATATTCTGAAAATGAGAGAGAAAATGGTATTACGAACAGGTTCGCCGGTAAGTGCTTCAGGTTCATCGCCAAGAGGGAAATTTGGTTGATGGAAAGTAACGCCTTCTTTTTGTCTCCATTGATTAAGTCGACTACGAACTCATCCCCAATTCATCCAGAATTGATGATGGCTAATTGGTTGATCCATTCTGGTTACACTGCTTTCGGAGTTCGAGTGAAAGTCCATATCGAAATAGCTGTCTGAATCTAAGGAATTTGAACTAGTTGCGAGTTCCAATCTTGTACGATTAGATAAAGGGTTTTCGATATGAAATAATTTTTGGATATCGGATGATATTCTAATTACATAGAATACCTATATATAGTACAGAAGATCCCGTAGATTACGGAGGGAATTAAGGAAACGTATCAGACAAAGTTTAATGTGATGAGATATGAATTTGTCTGTACACCAAGTATGCAATAATTGCAATAAGATGTGTCGAGACTAAAAATGAGAGGTAGATATTTTTTGACAAGGAACGATAAGCAAAACTTTTGACATGCAGACCAGGTTCAAGTTCGGACTTATTAATGCATCCTAACAACTACTAGGCCGAAGTCCAGACTCATTAATGCATCCTAACAACTACTAGTTAGACACACTAATGCAAGACCTGGTTCGCTACGACCACCGCTCTGATATCAACTGAAAGGACCCGTTCATACCGATTATAAACAATTCACAATAGTTGATTTCATTGCGAGGTATTTGACCTGTATATGATACATTTTACAAATATTGCATTCATTTTTAAAAGACAAACTTTCTTTACATCAAAAATTGACGGCATGCATACCATTTCATAATATATCCAACTATAATTGAATTAACAATAATCTTGATGAACTCAATGACTCGAATGCAACATCTTTTGAAATATGTCATGAATGACTCCAAATAATATCTCTAAATGAGCAAATGCACAGCGAAAGATTTCTTTCATACCTGAGAATAAACATGCTTTCAAGTGTCAACCAAAAGGTTGGTGAGTTCATAGGTTTATCATAAGCAATAAAATTCATCATTTTGATAGACCACAAGATTTAAATACAGTACACCTATCTCGTGTACAAAACCATTTTTCATAATGCTTAGCAGAGTAGGTTCGTATCCTTTTCTCCCCCGTAGGTTGCCTCGCGATTTTTAAATAACCGTACACATATCTCATGCACAAAAATAATACACATAACCTGTGTATAAAAATCATTCTCTTGATACATAACATTCAATTTGATTTCATTGCTCAACATGGTAACCGACCTTAACATATAATGCGCATCAATAATATCCCCAAAACAGAACATCTCGTCTGTATAATATATAAACTTCGAAGTACTAAACACCACGTCCACTAGCTCTTCCGTCTAGTGAACATTCTGGGTGGGGGTGTTAAACCCGATAGCTACCTTTAGGATTCGCTTGAATTAGGGCCATACTCGATTCTAATTCTTAGGTTACCAGGCAATAATAATCAGGGGAAAATATATTCACGTCAATTGGTGGCAATTATCATGTCCACATAATTCAATAATAATCCGCAGAACTTCTGTCTGCATAATAATTCATTCGAGGAATGTTTTGCGTGTGTCTATCTCGTCAAACATTTATAAAAGCAATTCATGTATTCTCAGTTCAAAATATATTTCAAAAGCATTTAATAGAACAGTTATAAAAAACGGCGCATATATTCTCAGTCTCAAAAATGTAAAGAGTAAAAGGGAATCAAATGAACTCACGATAAGATATTTTGTAGTAAAAATATGCATACGACAGAACTGAACAATGCAGGGTTGGCCTCGGATTCACGAACCTATATCATTTATATATACATTAACACATAAAATGGTAATCGAACAAATTTATATATTATTAGAGATTTAATTTTTATTTTAATTAGGTTTTTCATTAATAACTTTATTAATTATATTTATTAATATTTATTATAAAAGTATTAATATAGTTATGTTATGTGTAGTAAATATAGTTTTATATAACTAGTAGTTATTTGATAAAATAATATTGATTATAAATAAAAGTTGTTTTATTTTACAATAATAATAATAATAGCTATTATGATAATAATATTAATAATATAAAATTAATAATATTGATGGCAAAATAATAATAATGATAGTAATAATAATAATTTTGATAAAAATAATAATTTCTCCAATAATGATAATAATAATAATAATAGTAAAAATGATACTTTTAGTATAAATGATAGTTTTTAATAAAAATGATACTAATAATAATATTAATGATATTTAATAATAATTTTAATAATACTAATAATAATAATAATAATAATAATAATAATAATAATAATAATAATAATAATAATAATAATAAATAGATAAATAACTACCTCAAGGAAGTAGCCCTAAAAAAATAATGCCCAAGTTCGGGTTTGAACCCGTGACGTCCCGCTAACCCGATAATATCCTTAACCGTTGAGCTACTAGCTCGATCTTGGTTTAATCCCCATATTTATTTTATTTAACCCATTTTTCCAGCCTTAACTATATTTCTAACAAAAAAAAAATGTCGCCCCCAAGTCTCGAACCCTTGACCTCTAGTTCCCATATCACACGCCTAACCCATTGAACTGTTTAGTGTTTTCTGTTTTAAAACCCATAGTAAATCCTTTTAACCTAATATTTCAGGGTTCTTTTCTTCTATTTTCTATTCTGTTTCTACAGCGATACCATAGTCATCTACCATAACATTATCATCATAATTGACTTCTTGTATCATCATCATAATAAACACTTCACTATAACATGATCATGATCCTCACGATTATCATCAACATAATAACCTCTTCGCTATCATCATATCATACTCCATATCATAATCGAAAAAAATCACCAATTCTTACGTATCATCATCGTTCTCTTTTCATAATAAACATCATCAATTATGGATCGAAATCCTAATCTAGCATCATCATTTATAACTACTCATTATTTTAACCTAATCTACCCTAATTATGCATCATCAACCCTTCGCATTATCATAATCATTCACGTTGCTGTGATCAAGAAAAATAATGGCGGCCTGTCAGTTTTTTCTTTGGTCTAATTCCACAAACAATTTACGGCTCATGCATATGTCGGCCCAACAGCAGAATTAATACATGGTTCACTTCCTCACAAACCCAAATAGAAAACCCACTAAATTATTACGGCCCAAGCTAAATGATCATGGCCCAAATTCCATTCCATTGTTGTTGGCTTTACTCGATGGGTGAAATAGATTGAGCAGTCAAAAAAAATTAAAAGCAACTGATATTATACTATAATATACATCAAGTGGGAGACACATGGTGGGATTGTATACTTATTATATGTCAGCCATATTGAGGAAAAACAATCAACAATAGCTATTTTGTGGTTCGGTTTCAAAGATATAAAGGCACTCATGTGTAGTAGCGTTAATTTCGATGGGTTTTGAGCAGTAACATATATCGTATAGCAATATTAAATAAGTGTATCGTATAGCAGCACAAAAAGGTTTGGTTGTAATATGTCGTTGGTGACTGACCAGAAAAACAGAAACAGTAACGAGCCCGCTATCGATGATGATTCAGATTTGTGATGGCGTTTTGATTGTGGTTTCACGTGTAAAGCAGAAAAGAAAAGAGCCGAAGTACCAATGGGTTTTGATGGTTGTACATGGTGTAAATAGAACAACAAAACATTATGGTGGTGATGGTGGGTGGACGAGTAGTGAAAAGAAATGAAACGAGTAATAGCAGGAGTCGAACATTTTAATGTTTTGTTGGGGTTAAGTTTGATTAGAAAAACTAGATAAAAGCTCACCGGTTGTGGCATGGTGGTGGTGGTAATGCAAATCAAAGAAACAAATGACTAAAGGTATGTGGTGTGTGTTGGTTCATCAAGAAGAAAACACGTTAGTATATACATATATCTAGTATGTTATGTGTTTGTATTTATTTTTATAGAGAGAAGTGATTCTATGGTGTTGGTAATATAGAATGGTGATGAGGGTTTTTGTAGTTCACGAACATGAAACGGGTGTATAGGAGGATTCGGTTAGTTTGCTAAACGAATATAGGTGATGGAGAGGTTGGTGAGGGTGGTGTTCATGGTCATGGTGAATTGGTCTCGGCAACAGGAAGAAGAAATAGAAAGTGAAAGAAAGAAAGTTTGAGTGTGAGACTAGAAACATAATAACATGTATAGAGTTAAAAGAACTGTACACACGATAATTTTAATCTTTCAATCAATAATTAGAGATACAGTTTATAGATTGCAATATATAACAGAATTGTGAATATAATATAATTAATAATTATAATATCATTTGAATATATAAAACGTGTGAGATCAACCATTTGCAACTTCTTTTGAATTTATTTTACCGACAATTTCATAGGGATAATATATCGTGTCCATTGCTAAACAGTTAAAATATAAAAGTGTTTCTAAAAATTCCAAATTTTTAAATTAAGTTCATTTATTTATTCTGGTCATTAAGGTATAAAATTCAATCATTAATTTAATAAATAAAAATTACATCAACTGTCCCTCTCGATTCTGGGTAAAATATGAAAAATGTTGAAATTTATTAATTAGCTTCTAAATATATATATATATATATATATATATATATATATATATATATATATATTTTAATAAACCTAAAATTTATATATCTCATTTTCGGATCACCGTTTATTTTAAAATCATATAAGTTTGAATTTAACTTACTTAATATCAATCGGGACATCAAATGAGTATTACAATCATTTAATATTTATTTTTAATATACTTTATTTATATATATAGATATATTTTAAATAATAATTAAGATAATACCCTATTTTTATTTTATTTTACATAATTAAATTTTAATAGCAATAACATATAATATTTCAAATTATATTTTCAATTACCATTTATACATACATACATATATATATATATATATATATATATATATATATATATATATATATATATATATATATATATATATATATATATATATATATACACACACACACACACATATCTATTTACAATTAATTGTTCGTGAATCGTCGAAACTGGTCGAAGGTAATTGAATACATGAACATAGTTTCAAAATTTTCGAGACTCAACATTATAGACTTTGCTTATCGTGTCGAAAACATATAAAGATTAAGCTTAAATTTGGTCGGAAATTTTCGGGTCGTCACATATGTGGGAGTTTATTCAGTTGTGGTTCATTAACAATAATTTGTGGCTCATGAACATCAGAGTTATGATTTTTACACTCTCTTCAAGTTTAATACTTCTTCCCTCGCTCCGAGTATTTTCACCATTATCAATAAACTCGACAATTATGGCAATATAATTAGGGCAATAGAACTGATAACTTTTACTTTGTTCGGGTTATCTAATAAAATAACAAACTAATGGTTTTGGAATCAAGTTTCCTTAATACCTCACTAAATAAGTAATTTTGGGAGACTTAAATTAAAATCATGCTTCGAACAATATCCATATGAGTTCAATTATGCCTTTCGTCAACACCATTTAATTATGGTGTTTACAGCATAATAAATTAATTTATAATTCCATGTTCACAACAAAAACAAGTAAATGGATCGGAGCATTGTCCAAAGTTTTACCATAATACTCTCCACCCCGATCTGATCTCATAATCAAAATCTTACTTTTAAGCTGATTTTCAACTTTAGTCATATAGATATTGAAAGAATCAAGAGCCTCAAATATTTCCTTAATCAAGTAAACATAAGTATAATGAGAATAATCAATGATAAAGTAATAGAAAACTTATGTCCTCCTATGTACGTGATGAAAAGTTACAAAAAATCGTATGGATAATTTCAAGAAGTTCTTGACATCATGTGGACCCTTATTAGTTTTCACAAATTTTCCCTATTAAGTCAATACATTGGTGGATATCAGAAAAATCTAGAGTAAGAAGAATTTCTTATCTTGTTACACATTACAACTTGTCTTCTGATATGTGGCTTAAACGTTTATGCCACAATGTTTCAGAATTTTCATTTTATATGATTATTCCTTTTCCATTAGTGATAACTTTTACATCCTTTGTCAATAGGGATTCCAAATTATTGTTATCCATATAAAGCTTATGGAGATCATTCTTAATGAACCAATATCGACAATTCGAGAATCAAAATATACTTTTAAACATTTATGTCCAACTTAAAATCATATCCAATATGATCATGTTTTGAAACAATAAATAAGGTTTCAGATCATTAATGGAACATAAACTGTATTGTTTAAGTACAAATTTAAACCACTCTTTAAAACTCATAAAAGAGTTTAAGTGGCTTCAATATGTAACCTATCTCCATTACCGACTTTATTGATTCTTTCTCCTTTTACATTAAAGTCATTATAAGCCCACCAAGTATCTAAAGTAACATCAATGGAAGACATTTGTGATAATTTACATAGGATACGTACAGACCGTTCTTGTATAACTATTCTCTGAACTTTATACATTCTCTATGAATATTAGTTTCTTACAAAACTTATATTTGAGACATTTTTCATGCCTTTACTTGTAATTGTCTTTGATAAATTATCTTTAGTGGAACCCCCCAATTCTCATTTTTGAACCTTTGCTATTTTTGTAATTTTCCTTATGAGTGATCTTAGTAGTGATGGAAAGATGTACTCCACTAACCCCATCAAATTTCTTAGTAATCATTATGAGAATGATGGTACTTGCATGTGCTTTACACAAGCCCTTAAATTGTTCCCTGACTCAATCTAAGAGTACTTTAGCACTTTCAGAGTAGAAATGACTCTCTGAATAGCGGTTAAAACAGAACTCGTCATTATCATTAGAGACTTACCTTTCCAATATTTCATAAGTCCTCATTCGTTCAGCCATGCTTTCGACTAGTAGTAATGGAAAGATATACTCCACTAACCCCCATCAAATTTCTTGGTAATCATTATGAGAATAAGGGTACTTGCATGTGCTTTACACAAGCCCTTAAATTGTTCCCCAACTCAATCTAAGAGTTCTTTAGCACTTTCAGAGTAGAAATGACTATCTGAATAGCGGCCAAAAGAGAACTCGTCATTATCATTAGAGACTTATGATTCGATCTTTCAATATTTCATAAGTCCTCATTCGTTCAGCCACGCTTTCGGTGGTAAGAGGCTTGGTTCAATCGAAATCTTAATCCATAGTCCAATTCACTTATGTCGAGAACCTAATTTGATCTTTCCATGAGGTAAATTTAGTTTTATTTAAGTGTTCTATTCCAAAATACAATTTTTCGTAGTAGCGGTCTTAAATCTTAGTAGTGGTCTTAAAGCTAAAATGTAACGCTCATTATTATGCTCATCATTAAGCTCATTATTAAGCTTATTATTATGATCAATAGGATTAAGATGATCATTAAGATGCCCATTAATGACTTAATTAATTGTACAAAAAATTAAGTTATAAAATAAGACTATATTAGTAACGTAATAACACCGACTATAGGGCAAAAGTTGATATATATAAATTTAATCACAACACGAAATTAAATTTATCAAAGAAGTTGGGTGAAATTATTGGCTTCTCGTTAGTTCCATCAACAATATACTTATAACTTCTTAATTAAGTAATGCAAAATTAGTTTACAAGTACATCACCGTTGGACAGAAATATGAGTAAACTAATCATATATAATTTGCTAAATACCGAACGATGTCTCAAAATTATGGGTCACCGTTGGGTTATCCCACAATCCTTAAACACCAAACGTAACTTAATATGACTTTTTATTCACCATAATTATTTCAACTAATAGCCTTCCGTTGAGCCGACAACTAATCTTAATAACTAGGTAGTCATTAAACATGTTAATAAAAAATATATAAACATGTTCCATAATGCCATGTAGTAAACGAACTTCACACAATTAATTATCATCTAAGATTCGCGTTCACCGGTTCATAAACCAATGACTAAACGTTACCGAGCTAAGGGGAATCTTTGTGCCGTTATGTCACCCACACATATGTAAAGTTTAAGTACTCATGTCTAGTATGTAAAACATAAAAGGCGCATGTATTCTCAGTCCCAAAAATAGTTAAAGTAAAAAAGGGAAGTTATAACTCACAGTGAATAAGCAGTAAAAGTTGATATGAAAAGTATGCAGGTAGTAAGTCGGTCCGAAAGGTCGTCAACCTAAGTCAAAGGTCACTAAGTCAGTATATTGTCCCCAAAAGTTTAAAAGTGAATAAATTAAGTCTTAAGTATCATTATCATCATCATCATTCGTAAAAGATAAAGTAAGTTTTCAATAAGAATAGAGATCGAAACAAAAGTCTGACTTCGGACAGCTGCTACGACCTTTATACAAAACAAAAAGACACGTGGTCAGTGGCCAAGGCTCCGTATGTGAGTCCTCTAACTGCTGTCCAGTTTTCAGATCCTAACTCGATGTCTTTTGACCGTGGCGATGGTTCAAGCGCGAGTAGGTCAGAATTTTCAGCACGTCGTTACAAGGGCGTAGTGATTTTCGGAAGGCTATAAATCCTAAACCGTATATCGGATTTAGGCGAGTCCTAAATGAAAAGTAATCTACTCGAAACGAAATATCTGAAAATCATTTTTACAGAAGTCCTAAGAGTCTGATCAGACCCCGAAAAATAGCAAACAAGTGCTCCGGTGGGCTTCTTAGTGCTTGATGCTCATCACGGTTCTCATCATTGATGCGTGTAAGCTTCAAGTGTACAACTCTTTGATATTTTAGCATCAATTTGACCAAGTTTCAACCATCAACACACAACTAAGAGTAAAAGCTAACATTCTACAAGTTTTGAACATCAAGGTTGTCTCTTTATTGCATAAACACAATAAAACTTCAACATTTGTCCTTTTGACACAAGTTTATGCATCTTCATCATATGAGACGATGAAGACTTGATTTTTATCACCATAAAAATCATAAAAAAATTCCAAGTAAGTGAGATCTACAATAATAACTTAGATCTCAAGTATTAAGAAACCCTAAGCTAGAAAGCTTGGATCTTTACAAGATTAATGAGACCATAAGCTAGAAAGCTAAGATCTAGTAAAAGTAATGAGACAATAAGCTAAAAAGTTAAGATCTTTAACATAATAATGAAACCCTAAGCTAGAAAGCTTGGATCTTTAATGTTCGTGAAGATCCTTAAAGCAAAAGGCTAGATCTACAAGTTACATGAAGATTATAAACACAAGTTTTGATCTTTTAACAAAAATAAAGTAATCTTAAGCTATAGAGCTTAGATCCATCAAAATAATGAAGATTCAAAGCTAGAAAGCTTGAATCTTTCATGTTCTTGAAGGATTCAAATCAAAGTTTGAATATTCAAGATATAACAAGATCAAGAAGCTAAAAAGCTTGATCCTTTAGTGATGATGATGATGTCGAAAATAAGAAGAAGAAGAAGAAGAAGAAGAAGAAGAAGAAGAAGAAAATTTGAAACTTACACTTTTTTTAGAGTGAGAAAGACTAGAGAGAGAATTAGGGAGTAAGTGTGTGTAAAATGTGAATGAGATCAAGTGTGAAATGGAAGGAAATAGCTTGGTATTTATAGTGGATAATGGTGGTGGTGGCCGTGGGGTTTGGAGGGGACAAGGGGGATACAATTTTGCTTTTTGGTTAGTGGTGGTCTAAAGGTGGTACTTATTGTTAGGATCCCATGCAACATTTGTGATTATGGTTAACAAAAATGCTAGTATGTTGGCTCTTATAAATGGATTTTTGTCTTACATTTATATGGGTCATAAACTTATTAAAATTGGGCTAATTAAATGGTCCATTAGCTAGAGTAGGGTGGGCTAAAGTCCAACAAGGTAGAAAGTCTAACAAGACTAACTAGTGAGCATAAGTAAGTTACTAAGCGTAATTAAGCAACCAAAAACCCAAGTAATTGTTATTAGGAAATAAAAATTAGTATTACGTAGTCGTAATATTCCAATTACGACAAAAGTTAAACGTGTACCAAAACATATAGCTCGTTCTAAACGTCAAGTGACACTAACGGTCATAAAAGCATTCGGGATCAAGTTAAGTAACTAAGTACTTAATGGCACGTTGTATGGTATTAACGAAAGTAATTAATCATGAAATAAGATCCCAGAATATAAACCAACACAGTACGTACAAATACGCAGTTTCACAGAAAGTAACAAACACAAAGGTAAGTCGAAAAAGTCTGGTCGTTACAATAATAATATACAACTTTGTTAAAATTTTTTAGAAAAGTTAGGAAATTTTATTAATTATAAACAATATGTACAATTAACATGTGTAAAATGATGTGAAAGTCAAGTTTTTTACTTACATGTAATATTATATTTTTAATTATTATTGCATTGCAACTAAAATCCCTTTTAAATTGATAATTTTTTATGTATAAACTCGTTGATAAATTAAAAAAAGTCCCATGAATTAGCGAATCGGGTTTTACCCGCGACGGGTAGTATGTACCCGCGACCCGCCCGCGACCCATTGGCGGGTATAGTTTTTTACCCGTACTCGTACCCGCGGGTAGGATTTTATGACTTTACCCGCCCATCACGGAGCGGGTACCCGCGGGTCACGGGTTTTTTCTCGCCCATTGCCATCCCTAAACAAGAACAATAACAAGAACAAGTTAGGATGTTGATCTTCTACTTGATACCTCTCCATTAGTGATAGAATTAAGTTATTCGTATGTGTTTTTGTGTTAGACTAATGAGGTGATACATAAGCCTCTATATATAGGAGAGATCAAGGTAGGGATCAACTCCCGTGCTTTATGGAGTGATATCTCAATAGTTTTCCATCAAGACTTATTAAGAACACTTCATTATGGTAATAAATGAGACTCATCATTATGATTATAAATTGGACATAAAGATAAGTCTTATAACCTCATATACATTAAGAGAGTGATTAATGATATTAATTCAAGAGTCTCATAACATAAGTATGTATTAACATACATATTAAATATTAATAAGGTACATCATAATGCATAATAGGTAGGACATAATAATGTGGTTTATAATAAGTCTAACAATACATGAAAATCAAAATAAAAACACTAAACTCCAAATACCATAAAAATCTTCTGTAAGCTTCTAGACACAAGATCTGGTTACAAAACATTAGGTCTTCCCCAAGAGATTAGAACAAGAACGAAGATAAAACCATATTTTGAAAACGAAAAAACCAAGATCTTGCAATCGTCTTTCGGAAATCGTAATTCCGACGATTGGTTTTACGGCAATCGAATTTTCATTTTGTTGGCGGCGAAGACACGATGGTTAAAGGCCGAAGTTGAGTAAAGCTAGATCTTGAACGAATTTTACAGATCTAAGCCGGTGGTTGAAATATGCTTGATTCGGTAATCTTAAACAGTTGCGGTGCTGTTAAAGTCATGAAACCAAGTTAATACCCTAATAACATGAACTTAATTTTTAAGTATATCCAGTGACGGTGGTGGTGAGGATGATAATAAAATGAAACCATTTTGCATTTAATGACATGGAAATGGCTTGTGACATGGAATTGTTTAGAAGAGAAAATTAGGGGTTTAAGATACAAGATGAAGATGATAGAGAAGGAAAAGAAGTTGCGAATTGATGAAAATAACCTCACGTGGTTCCACTTAACCGGGAAAATTAACACCCGTTAAATCAAAAGTCATCCGTGAAATATCAATGAAGTCAAAAACAAAAATAAAGGTCACCTATGTTATTTAGGACAAAGTTAAGGGACAAACCACAAAATTTTGTCCAAAAAAAAAATTACAGAATGAGGAAAGTAAGAAAATTATTACGTAAAGGAAAATATAGTACGATTGTCATCACACATGTTTTACGTGACCAACCATTCTCCCATGTCGCACACGACATGTCCTATATTTAGTTAAACAACTGTTTTCGTCTAGTTATTAAACTTTATCTTCTACTTTTATTAGTATTGTCGGAATTCAGTTAAGATCCATTTCAACTTTAATTCATATATTCGCTTATATTAATATTAGTAGGGGTCAAAGCCACAAATTGGCTATATACTTTCTCAAATGTTCTGATGTCGTTTATATACCCATTTGCGTCCCACTGTCGTCTACAAACTTTCAAAAAATGTACCGATGTCGTCCACTATACTTTTTTTACATGTAACGAAAACAATTGATGATGTGGCTTCTAGGTAGTCATGACACGTTGGTGATACATTGGAACAGAAACTGAAAGTATATGAGCTACATCGGAACACAACTGAAAGTATATAGGCGACATCGGGACATATAAAATGAAAAAAAAAAGTTAAATAATTAACTTTACCGGTTCAACAGGTAACCGGTAACGAAATGTTAACATTGGTATATTTTTTGAAAGTTTGTAGACGACAGTGGGACGCAAATGGGTATATAGGCGACATCGGAACAAAGTATATAGTCAATTTGTGGCTTTAACCCTATTAGTAGACACCCAATAAAGATTTATCTTGCTGAGTGACTTCATTATGAAAAAAAATATAAATAATGCACTATTTCATAAAAAGCATGCATAATTAACATATATTCACAATATACTAATAAAAAAATCTTTGTGAATCAATAATAAGTGTTTACTTATCTTTTAGAGATAATTATACCGTTGTTCCATGTGATTTACCCAGAATCTTATCGGTAGTCCCTATCTTTTAAAAGTTATACCGGTAGTCCCTATAATTTTAAAATTGTTGGACGCTAGTTCAAATATTAACTCCTTCTGTTTTAAGTGACATGTGGTAATCACATGGGTGGATAGTTATGTAGTTTTATTTTTTTTAAGCATGCCACTAACAGAAGTCCTAACGGTACCGCCCTGGGGGTCGCCCAGCGGGCCGCCCTCCTGGGCGCCGATGGCAGGCGGCTGCCTAGGGGTCCGCACAGGTTATCGTCCAGGCCATCGTTCTCCCATCCGTGCTTTTTAATCATATTCGTGGACGGGTAAAATTGGGAAATTAGACCGTTGGAATATATATATATATATATATATATATATATATATATATATATATATATATATATATATATATATATATATATATATATATATATAACGGCTAGAATGCAACGGCTACTTTTTTTTCTTTTTACACTCTATATAAACACCTCATTTTTATACACTTTACACACATCATTTCACTTCATTTTATACCATTTAATCAAACATTTCTTTCCATTTCTTCCTTTTTATCACTTTCACTCTTTATATTTATTTTTATCATCATCAAAATGAATCCAAATAACACAAATTTCGATCCCAAGCTAAACGATTTGTTAACGATCACACATACGACTGATCAAAACAATACTCGCGCACTTGAATTACTTAATGCGTTGGATGAGTTAAGTGACGATGAAAATGTTGTCCCCGTACCAAGAGCACCTCGAAGGTATTTATATAGGGATCGCGAAGTCCGTGCAAGAGCTCTATATAATGATTATTTATATAGGGAGATGTTTTTCATAGAAGGTACCGAATGAGCAAAACTTTATTTCTTCGTATATGTCAAGATATTTTGAATTTTTCTCAAACTCCTATTCCCGAATACTTTACTTATTTTCGTCAAAGACGTGATGCTACCGGATTACTTGGTTTTAATATTGTTCAAAAAATAACATCCGCCATACGTCTACTAGCGTATGCTACTTCGACCGATGTTTTTGATGAATATTTGCATATGTGTGAGCAAACCTCATACGATTGTTTAAACAATTATTGCAAATGTATCTTTCACTTGTATGCTACCGAATACTTGAGAAAACCAACCGCGCAAGATGTGCAACGTTTGACCCAAAAGCATGCTCAAATACATGGTTTTCCGGGGATGTTAGGAAGTATCGATTGTATGCATTGGCGATAGAGAAATTGTCCTGCCCGGTGGAAGGGTCATTATACGCGAGGTGACCATGGTTATCCGTCAATTATACTTGAAGCGGTTGCCTAGTACGATGGATGGTTTTGGCACGCTTATTTTGGACCCGCGGGTTCAAATAATGATATTAACGTTCTTAATCAATCCGATTTGTTCACCGACTTGTTAGCCGGTGAAGCACCTCCATGTACTTTTACGGTTAACGGATGTACCTTTTCTAAAGGTTACTATTTGGCGGATGGTATTTATCCGGATTGGGCTACATTAGTTAATTCGTTTATAAATTCGATAGACCCGAAACAATCTAAATTCTCAAAGTATCAATCATCGGCAAGAAAAGATATTGAACGGGCATTTGGAATACTACATGGTCGATGGACCATTGTTCAACATCCGGCACGACCGTATTACATCCGCAAAATTAGACGGATTATGTTATCATGTATTATATTAAATAATATGATAACCGAAGACAACGGTCGTTCATTTTGTGGACTCGACGAGAATTATCGACCGATACGACGTGCAAGTAGAACATTCCATGAAAGAGTCGAACCACATATGCGGATGGACGCGGAATTAAGAGATGTTAACATTCATCGACTACTACGAGATATGCTTGTAGAACACGGGTATAATCTTCCACGTAATTATCGAACTAGACATGATCCGACAATTAATCCAAACAATCAATTCGAGGCAGGACCTTCACACATTCCCGATGACGACGAAGAAGTCCAAGATCAAGAATAAGGCGAAGACTAGTTATTTATTTCTAATGTAATTTTTTTTTAAATGTATTTTTTTAATGTATTTTTTTTAAATTTTTAATTTCAAGTATTGTAATGTTTTTTAATTTTTAATAAAAGTTTAGTGTTATTTAAATAAATATTGTTTAAACAAAATAAAAAATAATTAATAAATATGGAAGAAAGGTATAACTGTTGGGAGTGTTTAGTCCTGGGTTAGTCTTTGTTATTCCTAGGAAGAAAGTGCTGAGATGACGCTGATGTGGTGGACCTGGACTAAAGTGAAGGAATTACTCCATTGGTAGCTCTCTAAGCATTGGCGGATTATAAGGGTGTTAGGGTTGGGTCCTGACCTCCTAAAAATCTGGGCAATATATTAATTTTAGAGATAATTACAGAGTTGTGTTATTTTGGTTTGGTGGTTTTAAAAAAAAAAAACTTTAAGTGATTTTCAATTAAAGTGGCGGACGTTCAAGTCCTTTCTACACTTTACTTTTATATCTGCTTCTTACAATTCTTATTACTCCATAATAGTAACATTTTTAATTTTAATTAGTATGTAGCGAAGTTACTTTTAAATTATGACTAAATAATACATCATAACTATATAATTTATATAGATATATTGGTCGTTATTCTTTATTCTCGAAGATCTTAATAATATTAGTTATAAATTTAAACTATCTATCGAATGAAAGATTACAGCAAATAACTAGTGAAATGACCTGTAGAATCACGGGTTTTTTTAAACGAAACAGTTTAATGATATGTTTTAGGTATTAAGTGAACGTAAATGTTAAAGTCATTTAGTTTAATGACCCATGGAACCACATATTCCTACTAAGAAACTTGTCGTTATTTTTACAAACATATTGATATACTTAACTTGGCCAGAATAAATGAACTACATTTATCCCCACTATTTTCTTTCAATTTTCATCACAATTATTATTTTTCTTGTCATAAAAGCTACATTACAACATTTTATTGAGACATGTATTCCGCATACATATGTAACGTAATTAATCCCGTAAAGAAAACATATATTTGAATAATAATAATAATATAATACTTCCTCCATTCCACTATAAGTGTCCACTTAGTTTTTGCACAAAGTTTTAGGAAATTTCACTAACTTCATTCTTCACCAATCAGAAATCTTCTCTCTCCAGGATAACCTCTTCTGATTGGTTGAAATATCAAGTGGATACTTGAAATGGGACAACCCAAAATAGAAAGGTGGACACTTAAGATTGGACGAAGGTAGCAATAAAGTTTGTTCTAAAATTGAGTATTTATATTTTTAATAATTATTATTAGCAATAACAAATGTCTCTTTAATTTTTTTTTAAAAACTAAAATACAATTATTATATGAAAGTTGTACAATATGCTTCAAAGTTTGTACATGTGTTCATGGTGTGTTTTGTAAAAGATTGTACAATTTGTTTAAAAGTTTGTACATATGGTCATTGGGTGTTTTACCATAAGGTTGTAATAATGCTTCAAATATTGTACATATGGTCATAGGTTATTTTATCATAAGGTTACATAATGCTTTATATATTATACAATTAACATTTTAATATTTTTATCAAAAATAATAATTAATTATTTTAATGACATCATCATGAGGAGCTTAGAAATTTTTTTCTTTCTTTTTGAATTTTTTTTTTAAACTTGAATAATCATTATTTATGACATTATCATTTTAGAGATTTATGTTATACTATAAAATAGATTTTATACGTACAATTGAATAAGAGTTAAATGTAATGATTTTTTAAACTAATGTTAGTGAGAATCACTTTATAAAATAGTATTATTCATGCCCTCGTGAATTCCATAAATTGATTATAGTGAGAATCACTTTATATTTTTTTAAAGCTATTGGTAATATTTAGAGTGTTGCCAAATTTATAGGCATGAATCGTTAACTAACAATATAACATCAAATTAAATTATGGATAACAATAAATCTTTATTATTAATTGCTACATATACGGAATCTTTACATATAGCTAGGTGAATTTCAATTAACTTAAATAAATAAATAAAATATTTAATTAATATTAATAACATTATCAAGATGGCTTAGATTTTTTTTCTTTTTATTTTTTCTTTTTTCTTAACAAAAGAATTAGCCTAATAATGACATTATAATTATAGGATTTTAATAGAAACTATAGATATAATATGTCGTTGAATATTAAATTTAAATTGTGAACTTTATGTTTGAACGAATAATGTAAAACGATATCTAACATAGTATATCATTGGCCCCTCCAACAATTGCGTCCAAGATCCGCCACTAACACTAAATAAAATAAAATACTTCGAACGTGCAGATCAGTTGTGTATTCCATTTTAATTTTCTTTGACCATCACTGTTACAACCATTAGCAGCAACGATAATGGTGGTGGAAGATACGATCGCAGCAGAGGCGGTGGCGGTGGCGGCAGTAGCGTTGGTGGTGGAGTAAGGCTGCATGTGATAAAACGAAATGATTTAGCGTTGAATGGTTCATAATCTGATTGATTCGGAGTTTCTGGATAAACTTGGTTCTAAATGAAAATAAGCTGTTTGATGATCATTTTGAATGAACGACATGAAATGGGTAAAATTGCCTTATTAACGTGATACACGAATAAAAAATTCAATATATTTGTTTTATAAGTGTTCTGGATATGATTTCAGGAGATAATTACATAAATTTACTTACATAATGTTTAAGAGAGTATTTCAACTCTGAATGTGTCAGCATTGAATGTTGAACCACTAATCATCATATGTCATTAAGATGTCAGAAACAAAAGCGTTGAACGCTGAATGGTTCAGCATTCAGCCCTGAACCATTCAGTTAAGAGGTAAACAAACGCACCTTAAGACACGGTAGCAACAATGGCTGTGGTGGTGGCGGTAGTAGCAGCGATGATGAGTGGGAGACGATGTTCATTTCTCTCCGGAATGTCAAAATTACACACAGATCATAATAATCTTCAACGAATAACAAAATACCTCAAATATTTGCCAGATTACACAATCTGGAACAAAGATGATATCTAATAAGTCTCAAGATATTCGAGAATTATACTACAGATTCAACAAATATTTCAGGAATTCAAATCCGAAATACAAAGATCAAAAGAACTTATATTAACCATCTAATTATTGGTTGAGTAGTAAAAAGCCTTAGTTGGTTCTAGGCCCGTTTTCTTGAAAATATAGGTGCAGGTTCAAATCATGGGGGGATTTTTCTTTAAAGTTGTGCCTCTGGTATCCTTCACTCTATACGGGCCAAGAGTTAATCTAAAGCATTCCGGGTACGCTTTGCGCGATGGATGCGAGGAGTTTCTTTCTAACGGGTGTGTGGGTGGCAAATGAAAGGATTCAATGCCAAAATTGTTGTTCTTAAAAAAAAGAACTTATCTTAAACAGATGTAATATATGAACTAGGGTTTGTAAATTGAGAGAAAATCAGGAAGCAGCGAATGACTGAATAAATGGATGATTCAGGAAACCCTAACACTCTTCCTTTTATATAAAAAATAGGAAAACGGCTAAATCAACCCTTGATGTAACAACCCAACCAAATATCCAACCGAATACGCGAAATATTTTTTATTTTTTTTATTCAGCATAGGTGCGCGGCGCGCAGCACCCTAGGGTGCGCGGCGCGCACAAGCTCCCACAGCTTCTGTCCGGTTTTGTCAAATTTCAATTAAAGATCTCCCACTTCCCGACATATTTAGACGAAACGCTTTTCATAACATGTTCTAATAGTTAAAACTCACACGATTCGATAATAAAATAAGTTTTACGAAACCGGGCCCACATATGCCATAATACGAGTTTCGTACAAAATATAAGTTTCGGCCAAACTAGTTTAAATTCCAAACTACACTTTGAGCATGGTGTTTGGGGGTTAAACTACCCAAATCTCGGTAAACTTCAAAAGCTAACACATCCCAAAAAGCGTCCCCTATCAAAACAAGCGGGATCTCTAATCCAAACGAATGCCCTTACCCTTGTCCACGCTAGAGCCTATAAAAAGGTAAACAACGAGAGGGTAAGCAAAGCTTAGTGAATGCAATAATTATACACATACATATATAATATACCTACTTGCAATCACTTACACACATACCGCATACACGCTAGCAATACAATTAGCATACCATCTCAAGTACGAAGCTAATAGTCTCCAACAAACCACAACTAGCGTAATCAATAACATATAATCGACGTAATACAATATGCTACAATACAATACACAACCATGGTTAACCATTTTCGCGTCATGGTGCTACCGGCTCTTTGGTTCACATCACAACCCGAGTCATACTCGCGTTAAAGTGCTACCGGCTCTTTGGTTCACACTCTAACAACTCGTGCTGTAGTGCTACCGGCTCTTTGGTTCACACTACAACACACGTACTATGACGCTACCGGCTCTTTGGTTCACATCATAGCACAATCGCACATACTATGGCACTACCGGCTCTTTGGTTCATACCAAAGCATACAAATAAATACATTATATACATACGTATATAATCATTCCACTCACCTTGTATCCAAAACGAAGGTAAGCCCACAAGATCTTCAACCGTCAACGAAATCACCTATGATATTAACATATAATCAACACTTATCTAAATGGGACTCTTAATCCGCTAAAATAGACCACTTAGGGTAAATGTTCACCCTTTGCTCTCATAATACCAATCATAGGCCCAACCCACCAACAATCACTAAAACTAGTGACCATGGCATTAAATCACCCAACTATACACCACTAGGTCATTCAAAACTCTTTTGACCCATTTCGAGGTCCACACACCCATTTGGGTCATCCACAACCCAAATACACCCATTTACAAAAATAACAAAGTGTGCAAGTGGTTAACTATACATTTAGGACTCATAATCACCAATTAACCTTTTGAAACCCTAGGTTAGTTACTATTAAGTCCTCATGACTCAATCTTACCTAAGAACAACCAAATCACCAAATATGGTGTGACGATCGTTCCAAATCCATATGGACGAATACGTCATTCATCGATTTCATTGCGAGGTATTTGACCTCTATATGATACGTTTTATAAACATTGTATTCTTTGGAAAAGGTATACCATAATGAATATTTAAATCCAAGGTTTTCGACATCTAATGATTTCTACATATAGACAATCACCGTAAATAATAGTTTACAATAATACTTCTGTTGACAATGCAGTCAAAATAGATAAATGATGATGGTTTTGTGAATGCAACGTTTTCTTGAATAAAGCATGTATGACTCCATGCACAAAGCTTGTCTAACATATAAGCAAATAGCGGAAGACTTCTAGGGAACCTGAGAATAAACATGCTAACAAGTGTCAACACAAAGGTTGGTGAGTTCATAGTTTTAATGTATCGTATAATCTGTATATAAAGGTGGCTCACAAGATTTCAGTTGTTTCATCCAGAAATGTTTATCAAAATATTCTACGAAATTGAGCACCCCGGTAACTAAACTTAACGTATATATAATTTGTACCCTTTGTATAATCATCTTAATAATACACGCAAACCAACGTGTACGCTTCTCAAATAGCATACGTCCGTTAAAAGGCTAGCGCTCTAGCTCGGACTGGGATATCATGTAGTGACCCGAACTTTTCCATGTATATATATATTAATTAAGATTGATATTTACATGATTAAATGTTTCCAACATGTTAAGCAATCAAACTTGTTAAGACTTAATTAATTGAAATAGGTTTCATATAGACAATTGACCACCCAAGTTGACCGGTGATTCACGAACGTTAAAACTTGTAAAAACTATATGATGACATATATATGGTTATATATATAGTTAACATGATATTATGATAAGTAAACATATCATTAAGTATATTAACAATGAACTACATATGTAAAAACAAGACTACTAACTTAATGATTTTGAAACGAGACATATATGTAACGATTATCGTTGTAACGACATTTAATGTATATATATCATATTAAGAGATATTCGTACATCATAATATCATGATAATATAATAAATTAAAATCTCTTTTGATATTATAAACATTGGGTTAACAACATTTAACAAGATCGTTAACTTAAAGGTTTCAAAACAACATTTACATGTAACGACTAACGATGACTTAACGACTCAGTTAAAATGTATATACATGTAGTGTTTTAATATGTATTCATACACTTTTGAAAGACTTCAAGACACTTATCAAAATACTTCTACTTAACAAAAATGCTTACAATTACATCCTCGTTCAGTTTCATCAACAATTCTACTCGTATGCACCCGTATTCGTACTCGTACAATACACAGCTTTTAGATGTATGTACTATTGGTATATACACTCCAATGATCAGCTCTTAGCAGCCCATGTGAGTCACCTAACACATGTGAGAACCATCATTTGGCAACTAGCATGAAATATCTCATAAAATTACAAAAATATGAGTAATCATTCATGACTTATTTACATGAAAACAAAATTACATATCCTTTATATCTAATCCATACACCAACGACCAAAAACACCTACAAACACTTTCATTCTTCAATTTTCTTCATCTAATTGATCTCTCTCAAGTTCTATCTTCAAGTTCTAAGTGTTCTTCATAAATTCCAAAAGTTCTAGTTTCATAAAATCAAGAATACTTTCAAGTTTGCTAGCTCACTTCCAATCTTGTAAGGTGATCATCCAACCTCAAGAAATCTTTGTTTCTTACAGTAGGTTATCATTCTAATACAAGATAATAATCATATTCAAACTTTGGTTCAATTTCTATAACTATAACAATCCTATTTCAAGTGATGATCTTACTTGAACTTGTTTTCGTGTCATGATTTTGCTTCAAGAACTTCGAGCCATCCAAGGATCCATTGAAGCTAGATCCATTTTTCTCTTTTCCAGTAGGTTTATTCAAGGAACTTAAGGTAGTAATGATGTTCATAACATCATTAGATTCATACATATAAAGCTATCTTATTCGAAGGTTTAAACTTGTAATCACTAGAACATAGTTTAGTTAATTCTAAACTTGTTCGCAAACAAAAGTTAATCCTTCTAACTTGACTTTTAAAATCAACTAAACACATGTTCTATATCTATATGATATGCTAACTTAATGATTTAAAACCTGGAAACACGAAAAACACCGTAAAACCGGATTTACGCCGTCGTAGTAACACCGCGGGCTGTTTTGGGTTAGTTAATTAAAAACTATGATAAACTTTGATTTAAAAGTTGTTATTCTGAGAAAATGATTTTTATTATGAACATGAAACTATATCCAAAAATTATGGTTAAACTCAAAGTGGAAGTATGTTTTCTAAAATGGTCATCTAGACGTCGTTCTTTCGACTGAAATGACTACCTTTACAAAAACGACTTGTAACTTATTTTTCCGACTATAAACCTATACTTTTCTGTTTAGATTCATAAAATAGAGTTCAATATGAAACCATAGCAATTTGATTCACTCAAAACGGATTTAAAATGAAGAAGTTATGGGTAAAACAAGATTGGATAATTTTTCTCATTTTAGCTACGTGAAAATTGGTAACAAATCTATTCCAACCATAACTTAATCAACTTGTATTGTATATTATGTAATCTTGAGATACCATAGACACGTATACAATGTTTCGACCTATCATGTCGACACATCTATATATATTTCGGAACAACCATAGACACTCTATATGTGAATGTTGGAGTTAGCTATACAGGGTTGAGGTTGATTCCAAAATATATATAGTTTGAGTTGTGATCAATACTGAGATACGTATACACTGGGTCGTGGATTGATTCAAGATAATATTTATCGATTTATTTCTGTACATCTAACTGTGGACAACTAGTTGTAGGTTACTAACGAGGACAGCTGACTTAATAAACTTAAAACATCAAAATATATTAAAAGTGTTGTAAATATATTTTGAACATACCTTGATATATATGTATATATTGTTATAGGTTCGTAAATCAACCAGTGGCCAAGTCTTACTTCCCGACGAAGTAAAAATCTGTGAAAGTGAGTTATAGTCCCACTTTTAAAATCTAATATTTTTGGGATGAGAATACATGCAGGTTTTATAAATGATTTACAAAATAGACACAAGTACGTGAAACTACATTCTATGGTTGAATTATCGAAATCGAATATGCCCCTTTTTATTAAGTCTGGTAATCTAAGAATTGGGGAACAGACACCCTAATTGACGCGAATCCTAAAGATAGATCTATCGGGCCCAACAAGCCCCATCCAAAGTACCGGATGCTTTAGTACTTCGAAATTTATATCATATCCGAAGGGTGTCCCGGAATGATGGGGATATTCTTATATATGCATCTTGTTAATGTCGGTTACCAGGTGTTCACCATATGAATGATTTTTATCTCTATGTATGGGATGTGTATTGAAATATGAAATCTTGTGGTCTATTGTTACGATTTGATATATATAGGTTAAACCTATAACTCACCAACATTTTTGTTGACGTTTTAAAGCATGTTTATTCTCAGGTGAATATTAAGAGCTTCCGCTGTTGCATACTAAAATAAGGACAAGATTTGGAGTCCATGTTTGTATGATATTGTGTAAAAACTGCATTCAAGAAACTGATTTCGATGTAACATATTTGTATTGTAAACCATTATGTAATGGTCGTGTGTAAACAGGATATTTTAGATTATCATTATTTGATAATCTACGTAAAGCTTTTTAAACCTTTATTTATGAAATAAAGGTTATGGTTTGTTTTAAAAATGAATGCAGTCTTTGAAAAACGTCTCATATAGAGGTCAAAACCTCGCAACGAAATCAATTAATATGGAACGTTTTTAATCAATAAGAACGGGACATTTCAGTTGGTATCCGAGCGTTGGTCTTAGAGAACCAGAAAATTTGCATTAGTGTGTCTTATTGAGTTTGTTAGGATGCATTAGTGAGTCTGGACTTCGACCGTGTTTACTTGAAAAATGATTGCTTAACAAATTTTGTTGGAAACTATATATTTTTAACATGTGAATATTATGTGATATATTAATCTCTTAACGCATTTGATATTATGTGATAGATGTCTACCTCTAGAACAAGTCCCATTGACTCACCTAATAATAATGAAGAGTCAAATATAAATTGGAATGATTCGTGGACTGATTCACAAGTTCCCGAAGAGGAACCGGAAGAAGAGTCGGAACCGGAAGAAGAATCGGAACCGGAAGAAGAATCGGAACCGGATGAAGAAATAGAACCGGTGGGGGAAATAATAAAACGGTTAAGTAAAAGAAAATCCTCAACCAACCGACCAAGGTTAATTATGGTCAATGGTGTTTCCGCCAAGGAAGCAAAATATTGGGAGGATTACCAATTCTCCGATGAATCGGATTCCGACGAGAATTCCGATGATGTTATAGAAATTACCCCAACTGAATTTAAAAAGGCAAAAGAAAATAATAAGGGAAAGGGTATAAAAATAGAGAAATCTAATTTCAACCCCGATGAACTTTATATGTATCGTCAACCCCCGAAGTCCTTAAGTTGTAACAATGACCCGGGAACCTCTAAACCACCAGGTTTTTCTAAACCAATGTGGATCACGACGGCTCGTATTAGGGGAACATCATATATCCCTAGAAACTTGGCAAAACGAACCAAAACCGAAGAAGAAGAAACAAGCGAGTCGAAATAAGATAGTTGTATTCGTGTGGTGTAATATATGTAATATAGTGTGCTTATGCTTTATGATATATGTAAAAATTGCTTGTATTAATAAGTATTTTTTTTTATGAATCTAACTCTTGTCTATTTTACAGTATAAAAACACAAAATGGATAGACAACCCAATATTTTAAGAGACCTACCCGGAGACATGATTGATGAAATCTTGTCTAGAGTCGGTCAGAATTCTTCGGCACAACTATTTAAGGCGAGATCAGTTTGTAAGACATTCGAAGAACGTTCCAAGAATGCCTTGGTTTATAAAAGGCTTTCGTTCGGAAGATGGGGGATATCACATTGGGAAATCCATAAGTTACGATGTGTTTACTTTGACGCATATATTGCGGGGAACCCAAATGCTATTTTACGCAATGGGTTAAGAAATTATTTTGACTCAATATATCCGAATATTGGACTTCGTGATTTAGAAAAAGCGGCTAACATGCAACATAAAGAAGCATGTTATGCTTACGGATTAGTAATGTTCGCTTCTCACCAAAGTGAGAACAAGAACATCGGGCTACAACTATTAAACAAAACGTTCCCACAAGTGACGGAGTCGGTAATTGGGGTAAGAAATGAGGTTTTTAGATTGTTACGGGACTGTTGGACATTACGTAACCCTCGTCCCTTTAACGACGTTACAACACGCTGTCTTATCAACGGCCATAACGGTTATGTTCCACAAGACCAAGGATGGGAAGTAGTCCTAGTAAAACCAGAATGCATGACTTGTTTCTGGACGTATGAATTACGTGTCTTTATTACCTTTGCTGAACGACTTGTGTACTAGCTAGAATTATCTTCACAACTATCTTGTATCAAAGTTATTGTGTGCTATATTTCATGCTTTATGTAAAATAAGCGGTATTGTAAGTTTGTAAAATATTGTATAAAAGTTTGAACGCGAAATATTATTATAATCAGTTTTTCATATAGAATTGTAGTAGTTGAATTGTATATTAGCTACTAAGTATGAACTTAACGGGTAGGTACTACCCGAATTTAAACTTATAAAATGCTAATATGAAGAAAAAGCTTTTATAAATGAGTTCATATTATGCTACGAAATACTATTAACTACTCTTAATATTCTGTATGATTAACTTGTTCCATTTGACTATTTTGAAGGAAATGGCACCGACTACTCGACACACCGTGAATATGAATGAAGAGGAATTCCGTACTTTTCTAGCTTCAAACATAGCCGCAGTACAGGCTGCGCTACATACCAACAATAACATTGGATCTAGCAGTACAGGAAATCGTGTAGGATGCACCTACAAAGAATTCACTGCCTGCAAACCTTTGGAATTTGATGGAACCGAAGGACCGATCGGATTGAAACGGTGGACCGAGAAGGTCGAATCGGTGTTTGCCATAAGTAAGTGTACTGAAGAGGACAAAGTAAAGTACGCTACGCATACCTTCACAGGTTCTGCGTTAACATGGTGGAATACCTATCTAGAGCAAGTGGGACAAGGCGATGCGTACGCACTACCGTGGTCAGCATTCAAGCACTTGATGAACGAGAAGTACCGTCCCAGAACCGAGGTCAATAAGCTCAAGACAGAACTTAGAGGGTTACGAACCCAAGGATTTGATATTACCACGTACGAAAGACGATTCACAGAATTGTGCCTATTGTGTCCGGGAGCATTCGAAGATGAGGAAGAGAAGATCGACGCGTTTGTGAAAGGATTACCGGAAAGAATCCAAGAAGATATAAGTTCACACGAGCCCGCCTCCATACAACAGGCATGTAGAATGGCTCACAAACTAGTGAACCAGATTGAAGAAAGAATTAAAGAACAGACTGCTGAAGAGGCCAATGTGAAGCAAGTCAAAAGAAAGTGGGAGGAAAACGGTGATAAGAATCACCAATACAACAACATCAATAATCGCAACAATTATCCCAACAATCGCAACATCAATCGCAACTACAACAAACGGCCCAACAACAACAACAACAATAGCAACTACAACAATCATCCAAACAACAATAATAACTGCAACAACAACAACAATCAGAAGCAGCTATGCCAAAGGTGTGAAAAGTATCACTCGGGGTTCTGCACCAAATTTTGCAACAAGTGTAAAAGAAATGGTCATAGCGCGGCGAAGTGTGAGGTCTACGGACCAGGGGTTAATAGAACGAAAGGAACAAATGGTGTCGGAACGAGTAATGGCGGAGCAAGTAGTGTCGGAGCAAGTTATGCCAATGTAGTTTGTTATAAATGTGGAAAACCGGGCCACATTATTAGAAATTGCCCGAACCAGGAGAACACGAATGGACAAGGCCGCGGAATAGTTTTCAATATTAATGCGGCAGAGGCACAAGAAGACCCGGAGCTTGTTACGGGTACGTTTCTTATTGACAATAAATCTGCTTACGTTTTATTTGATTCGGGTGCGGATAGAAGCTATATGAGTAGAGATTTTTGTGCTAAATTAAGTTGTCCATTGACGCCTTTGGATAGTAAATTTTTACTCGAATTAGCAAATGGTAAATTAATTTCAGCAGATAATATATGTCGGAATCGAGAAATTAAACTGGTTAGCGAAACATTTAAGATTGATTTGATACCAGTAGAGTTAGGGAGTTTTGATGTGATAATCGGTATGGACTGGTTGAAAGAAGTGAAAGCAGAGATCGTTTGTTACAAAAATGCAATTCGCATTATACGAGAAAAAGGAAAACCCTTAATGGTGTACGGAGAAAAGGGCAACACGAAGCTACATCTTATTAGTAATTTGAAGGCACAAAAACTAATAAGAAAAGGTTGCTATGCTGTTCTAGCACACGTCGAGAAAGTACAAACTGAAGAAAAGAGCATCAATGATGTTCCCGTCGCAAAAGAATTTCCCGATATATTTTCGAAAGAATTACCGGGATTACCCCCACATCGATCCGTTGAATTTCAAATAGATCTTGTACCAGGAGCTGCACCAATAGCTCGTGCTCCTTACAGACTCGCACCCAGCGAGATGAAAGAACTGCAAAGCCAATTACAAGAACTTTTAGAGCGTGGTTTCATTCGACCAAGCACATCACCGTGGGGAGCTCCTGTTTTGTTTGTCAAGAAGAAAGATGGTACATTCAGGTTGTGTATCGACTACCGAGAGTTGAACAAACTTACCATCAAGAACCGCTACCCACTACCGAGAATTGACGACTTATTTGATCAACTACAAGGCTCGTCTGTTTATTCAAAGATTGACTTACGTTCCGGGTATCATCAAATGCGGGTGAAAGAAGATGATATTCCAAAGACTGCTTTCAGAACACGTTACGGTCATTACGAGTTTATGGTCATGCCATTTGGTTTAACTAATGCACCAGCTGTGTTCATGGACCTTATGAACCGAGTGTGTGGACCATACCTTGAAAAGTTTGTCATTGTTTTCATTGATGACATACTTATTTACTCAAAGAATGACCAAGAACACGGTGAACATTTGAGAAAGGTGTTAGAAGTATTGAGGAAGGAAGAATTGTACGCTAAGTTTTCAAAGTGTGCATTTTGGTTGGAAGAAGTTCAATTCCTCGGTCACATAGTGAACAAAGAAGGTATTAAGGTGGATCCGGCAAAGATAGAAACTGTTGAAAAGTGGGAAACCCCAAAAACTCCGAAACACATACGCCAGTTTTTAGGACTAGCTGGTTACTACAGAAGGTTCATCCAAGACTTTTCCAGAATAGCAAAACCCTTGACTACATTAACGCATAAAGGGAAGAAATTTGAATGGAATGATGAATAAGAGAAAGCGTTTCAGTTATTGAAGAAAAAGCT
Source organism: Rutidosis leptorrhynchoides (assembly GCF_046630445.1). Classification (NCBI taxonomy): domain Eukaryota; kingdom Viridiplantae; phylum Streptophyta; class Magnoliopsida; order Asterales; family Asteraceae; genus Rutidosis; species Rutidosis leptorrhynchoides. The sequence goes on from NC_092338.1 coordinate 348,798,352, forward strand.
AACTACGGCACCTATATTGTCATTGCCTAAAGGGAATGATGATTTTGTGATTTATTGTGACGCATCAAAGCAAGGTCTCGGTTGTGTATTAATGCAAAGAACGAAGGTGATTGCTTATGCGTCTAGACAATTGAAGATTCACGAGCAAAATTATACGACACATGATTTGGAATTAGGCGCGGTTGTTTTTGCATTAAAGACTTGGAGGCACTACTTATATGGGGTCAAAAGTATTATATATACCGACCACAAAAGTCTTCAACACATATTTAATCAGAAACAACTGAATATGAGGCAGCGTAGGTGGATTGAATTATTGAATGATTACGACTTTGAGATTCGTTACCACCCGGGGAAGGCAAATGTGGTAGCCGATGCCTTGAGCAGGAAGGACAGAGAACCCATTCGAGTAAAATCTATGAATATAATGATTCATAATAACCTTACTACTCAAATAAAGGAGGCGCAACAAGGAGTTTTAAAAGAGGGAAATTTAAAGGATGAAATACCCAAAGGATCGGAGAAGCATCTTAATATTCGGGAAGACGGAACCCGGTATAGGGCTGAAAGAATTTGGGTACCAAAATTTGGAGATATGAGAGAAATGGTACTTAGAGAAGCTCATAAAACCAGATATTCAATACATCCTGGAACGGGGAAGATGTACAAGGATCTCAAGAAACATTTTTGGTGGCCGGGTATGAAAGCCGATGTTTCTAAATACGTAGGAGAATGTTTGACATGTTCTAAGGTCAAAGCTGAGCATCAGAAACCATCAGGTCTACTTCAACAACCCGAAATCCCAGAATGGAAATGGGAAAACATTACCATGGATTTCATCACTAAATTGCCAAGGACTGCAAGTGGTTTTGATACTATTTGGGTAATAGTTGATCGTCTCACCAAATCAGCACACTTCCTGCCAGTAAGAGAAGATGACAAGATGGAGAAATTAGCACGACTGTATTTGAAGGAAGTCGTCTCCAGACATGGAATACCAATCTCTATTATCTCTGATAGGGATGGCAGATTTATTTCAAGATTCTGGCAGACATTACAGCAAGCATTAGGAACTCGTCTAGACATGAGTACTGCCTATCATCCACAAACTGATGGGCAGAGCGAAAGGACGATACAAATGCTTGAAGACATGCTACGAACATGTGTTATTGATTTCGGAAACAGTTGGGATCGACATCTACCGTTAGCAGAATTTTCCTACAACAACAGCTACCATTCAAGCATTGAGATGGCGCCGTTTGAAGCACTTTATGGTAGAAAGTGCAGGTCTCCGATTTGTTGGAGTGAAGTGGGGGATAGACATATTACGGGTCCGGAGATTATACAAGAAACTACCGAGAAGATCATCCAAATTCAATAACGGTTGAAAACCGCCCAAAGTCGACAAAAGAGCTACGCTGACATTAAAAGAAAAGATATAGAATTTGAAATTGGAGAGATGGTCATGCTTAAAGTTGCACCTTGGAAAGGCGTTGTTCGATTTGGTAAACGAGGGAAATTAAATCCAAGGTATATTGGACCATTCAAGATTATTGATCGTGTCGGACCAGTAGCTTACCGACTTGAGTTACCTCAACAACTCGTGGCTGTACATAACACTTTCCACGTCTCGAATTTGAAGAAATGTTTTGCTAAAGAAGATCTCACTATTCCGTTAGATGAAATCCAAATCAACGAAAAACTTCAATTCATCGAAGAACCCGTCGAAATAATGGATCGTGAGGTTAAAAGACTTAAGCAAAACAAGATACCAATTGTTAAGGTTCGATGGAATGCTCGTAGAGGACCCGAGTTCACCTGGGAGTGTGAAGATCAGATGAAGAATAAATACCCGCATCTATCTCCAGAAGATTCGTCAACACCTTCAACAGCTTAAAATTTCGGGACGAAATTTATTTAACGGGTAGGTACTGTAGTGACCCGAACTTTTCCATGTATATATATATTAATTAAGATTGATATTTACATGATTAAATGTTTCCAACATGTTAAGCAATCAAACTTGTTAAGACTTAATTAATTGAAATAGGTTTCATATAGACAATTGACCACCCAAGTTGACCGGTGATTCACGAACGTTAAAACTTGTAAAAACTATATGATGACATATATATGGTTATATATATAGTTAACATGATATTATGATAAGTAAACATATCATTAAGTATATTAACAATGAACTACATATGTAAAAACAAGACTACTAACTTAATGATTTTGAAACGAGACATATATGTAACGATTATCGTTGTAACGACATTTAATGTATATATATCATATTAAGAGATATTCGTACATCATAATATCATGATAATATAATAAATTAAAATCTCTTTTGATATTATAAACATTGGGTTAACAACATTTAACAAGATCGTTAACTTAAAGGTTTCAAAACAACATTTACATGTAACGACTAACGATGACTTAACGACTCAGTTAAAATGTATATACATGTAGTGTTTTAATATGTATTCATACACTTTTAAAAGACTTCAAGACACTTATCAAAATACTTCTACTTAACAAAAATGCTTACAATTACATCCTCGTTCAGTTTCATCAACAATTCTACTCGTATGCACCCGTATTCGTACTCGTACAATACACAGCTTTTAGATGTATGTACTATTAGTATATACACTCCAATGATCAGCTCTTAACAGCCCATGTGAGTCACTTAACACATGTGGGAACCATCATTTGGCAACTAGCATGAAATATCTCATAAAATTACAAAAATATGAGTAATCATTCATGACTTATTTACATGAAAACAAAATTACATATCCTTTATATCTAATCCATACACCAACGACCAAAAACACCTACAAACACTTTCATTCTTCAATTTTCTTCATCTAATTGATCTCTCTCAAGTTCTATCTTCAAGTTCTAAGTGTTCTTCATAAATTCCAAAAGTTCTAGTTTCATAAAATCAAGAATACTTTCAAGTTTGCTAGCTCACTTCCAATCTTGTAAGGTGATCATCCAACCTCAAGAAATCTTTGTTTCTTACAGTAGGTTATCATTCTAATACAAGGTAATAATCATATTCAAACTTTGGTTCAATTTCTATAACTATAACAATCTTATTTCAAGTGATGATCTTACTTGAACTTGTTTTCGTGTCATGATTTTGCTTCAAGAACTTCGAGCCATCCAAGGATCCATTGAAGCTAGATCCATTTTTCTCTTTTCCAGTAGGTTTATCCAAGGAACTTAAGGTAGTAATGATGTTCATAACATCATTCGATTCATACATATAAAGCTATCTTATTCGAAGGTTTAAACTTGTAATCACTAGAACATAGTTTAGTTAATTCTAAACTTGTTCGCAAACAAAAGTTAATCCTTCTAACTTGACTTTTAAAATCAACTAAACACATGTTCTATATCTATATGATATGCTAACTTAATGATTTAAAACCTGGAAACACGAAAAACACCGTAAAACCGGATTTACGCCGTCGTAGTAACACCGCGGGCTGTTTTGGGTTAGTTAATTAAAAACTATGATAAACTTTGATTTAAAAGTTGTTATTCTGAGAAAATGATTTTTATTATGAACATGAAACTATATCCAAAAATTATGGTTAAACTCAAAGTGGAAGTATGTTTTCTAAAATGGTCATCTAGACGTCGTTCTTTCGACTGAAATGACTACCTTTACAAAAACGACTTGTAACTTATTTTTCCGACTATAAACCTATACTTTTCTGTTTATATTCATAAAATAGAGTTCAATATGAAACCATAGCAATTTGATTCACTCAAAACGGATTTAAAATGAAGAAGTTATGGGTAAAACAAGATTGGATAATTTTTCTCATTTTAGCTACGTGAAAATTGGTAACAAATCTATTCCAACCATAACTTAATCAACTTGTATTGTATATTATGTAATCTTGAGATACCATAGACACGTATACAATGTTTCGACCTATCATGTCGACACATCTATATATATTTCGGAACAACCATAGACACTCTATATGTGAATGTTGGAGTTAGCTATACAGGGTTGAGGTTGATTCCAAAATATATATAGTTTGAGTTGTGATCAATACTGAGATACGTATACACTGGGTCGTGGATTGATTCAAGATAATATTTATCGATTTATTTCTGTACATCTAACTGTGGACAACTAGTTGTAGGTTACTAACGAGGACAGCTGACTTAATAAACTTAAAACATCAAAATATATTAAAAGTGTTGTAAATATATTTTGAACATACCTTGATATATATGTATATATTGTTATAGGTTCGTGAATCAACCAGTGGCCAAGTCTTACTTCCCGACGAAGTAAAAATCTGTGAAAGTGAGTTATAGTCCCACTTTTAAAATCTAATATTTTTGGGATGAGAATACATGCAGGTTTTATAAATGATTTACAAAATAGACACAAGTACGTGAAACTACATTCTATGGTTGAATTATCGAAATCGAATATGCCCCTTTTTATTAAGTCTGGTAATCTAAGAATTAGGGAACAGACACCCTAATTGACGCGAATCCTAAAGATAGATCTATCGGGCCCAACAAGCCCCATCCAAAGTACCGGATGCTTTAGTACTTCGAAATTTATATCATATCCGAAGGGTGTCCCGGAATGATGGGGATATTCTTATATATGCATCTTGTTAATGTCGGTTACCAGGTGTTCACCATATGAATGATTTTTATCTCTCTGTATGGGATGTGTATTGAAATATGAAATCTTGTGGTCTATTGTTACGATTTGATATATATAGGTTAAACCTATAACTCACCAACATTTTTGTTGACGTTTTAAAGCATGTTTATTCTCAGGTGAATATTAAGAGCTTCCGCTGTTGCATACTAAAATAAGGACAAGATTTGGAGTCCATGTTTGTATGATATTGTGTAAAAACTGCATTCAAGAAACTGATTTCGATGTAACATATTTGTATTGTAAACCATTATGTAATGGTCGTGTGTAAACATGATATTTTAGATTATCATTATTTGATAATCTACGTAAAGTTTTTTAAACCTTTATTTATGAAATAAAGGTTATGGTTTGTTTTAAAAATGAATGCAGTCTTTGAAAAACGTCTCATATAGAGGTCAAAACCTCGCAACGAAATCAATTAATATGGAACGTTTTTAATCAATAAGAACGGGACATTTCATATCAAGCCCTATGGAACCATATACTACTACTCGCGCCCACCAGTTCTTATAACCGGCAGTTACTAGTTACCAAAGCTAAGGGATTTTCGGTTCAAACTCAGTATAGAATTTAGTATGTACTTGTGTCCATTGTTTTAAAAATAAAGTGCATGTATTCTCAGCCCAAAAATATATATTGCAAAATCATTTAAAAAGGGAGCAAATGAAACTCACCTTAGCAGCACATAAAGTCGTTCACCGAAATGTGATCGAAACTCGGAATACCAAATAACCGTAGATCTCAACCTAGAGAACATATGTTGGTCAATAAATGTCTATCAAGCTAGGTCTGGTCATAGTGTATCACAATTCTAATGCTCGAGACCGACATACAAAAGTTAACAAAAGTCATCTCAAAAGTTAACCTTACCCAATATGATCTTTAAATCTATACATGTCTATTAACATAATATAAGTCTTGATAATTGAACGAATTTATATTTTATCAAACTCAAAATATTATTTATTTCAGGGGCTACATTATATTTGAATTATCATGGCAATCAAACATGTTTTATTATTTCATATAGTTTTTCAATACTTGTAAAATCGGATTATAGTGTTTATAAAGCTTTAAAACATGATAAGACAGTAAACTTTGACAATTGTTCAACAAGACGAGACGTGCCTTATATAGAAATTCATTTACTCGATTAGTAATATTTGAAAATACAATTTATCAATCTCATAAATAAGTTGTTTAAATATCAATTGCAGATTCAAAAGCAATTCCGATTAATGTTAATCATAATTCAGTTGACCATAACTTTTAATCCGTTCCTTGAAAACACACGATTTCTAAATGAAAAGTTATTAATTTTTCGACAGCATTCCAAAAACATGCATATCATATACCTTTTATCAATAACACGTGTATTTAATTCGTGATTCATCATAAACTATCTAACGACAAAATTAAAGCATACAAACATGCATAAACATATATACTCGAGCACTAGACATGGATACACTATTAATATATAAAATATAAGATATGAATGCTCACGTATCAATATTGTGATTCAATATTGTAGGAAAGTACGTAGACGCAACGGAGATGATAAACACTAGGTTTGACTTGCGAACAATACTCATGAACATTACCCATAACCTCCATAGCTACAACCCATAGTTTCCTTAGCTCTATCCCGCTCGCAAAACCCGTTTTGAAATAACTCGCTCATAACCTCGTCGTAGTATTTTATGTATACTACTAAGAATAATACTCATACTACTAAATAATAATAATACGATTAATAATAATATTAATCTTAATAATAATAATAATAATAATAATAATAATAATAATAATAATAATAATAATAATAATAATAATAATAATAATAATAATATAAATAATAATAATAATAATAATAGGATCAGAGGGAGTAATATGTTTAATGTATATGTGTGTGTTACCAGTCGTACGAGCTGAGATATATATATGTGCCCAGCCATAGACCCCCATGCGATCGCATGGGGTCTAAGGCCATAAGTCATGCACTCGCATGAACAAAGAATCCGGCTCACATTTTGTTTTTCTTTGCAGACATGCACGTTTTTAATTATATTAATATATAATATATTTAATCTTTAGAATTAATTAAATATTATATTATATTTACGTGAGTAGTAAAAATGTAATTTTTGTTCAAATGACTCGTACGTTGTCACTCGACTCATGTACCACTTTCGGTTTTTCAAGCGCACTTTCGTACGTTTAGAAAACTAGCCTTTTATGTTACGCGACGTGTACCCTTAATAATAATTTGACTTTCTCATCAACAAATTACTTTATAAAAATTGTAACTTATATAATTGAGTGTTGTGGTCATTTGCTTCCATAAATCAGTGGCTCGTTGTTTGTCAAAATATTTTATTTTAAATCGGGACGTTTTATGACTAAGTTAAAATATATAGATATTTATATATACATATTTAGAAATATAAGTTTGTATTCAAAATCTTTATTTACTAATATAACATTTAGTTTTTCAAAACGTTTTATATTTCAAAGTTTATTTTTATTTCGTTTAGAAAAATAATTTAACGCGTAACGTTTTCAAGTTATAATATATATATATACATATACATATACACATATAAACATATCAGTTCCTATAATGGTTCGTGAATCATTGGAATTTGGTAGAGGTTAAATGAATGTATGAATATAGTTTCAAATCCTTGAGACTTAACTTAACAAACTTTGCTTATCGTGTCGGATTAATATAAAGATAAAGTTTAAATTTGGTCAAAAATTTCTGGGTTGTCACAGTACCTACCCGTTAAAGAAATTTCGTCCCTAAATTTGGTTGGGATGGTCATGGATGACAATAAGTATGTTTTCATGACTCATACGAGTTGAAAATTAGAGTTTTATCATCATTGAGTAATATGGATAAAACAATTTGTTTATGTGAAGTGTACGAGTGAAGTTATCACAAAAGAGTGAAATGAGAAAAGTAAGTTTTGTCATATCTTTTGACATAGATGGGTTGATTTCCGGAGTTCAAGAGATTTGGAGAAAATCTTCGTAATAAGATTTGATTCTTCGGTAATTAAGGAAATTATGATTCTCTTCGATTTACTGCGATGATCTGTCTCGATTTTCCTGTCTGATATTATACTATAAATCTACCCCCTTCGTTTCCTTATTTTCCACAGCTTATACCTTTTATTCTTTCTCCCTCAATTCTTATTTTAAAGCATTCGTCAATAATCTCCATCCAGTTCTGATTCTTGATATACTTCTAACCTTCATATCCGTCATTCTTCTTTTTCATCTGCCGCCAGAAGAATCTATTCACTTCTACTATACTCTTTGTTTTATAGTGTTTTTAGTCCTCCCTTATCTTTATATTGCTATATTCATCGATATATACGGTTTATATTTTCTGGGTGGTTGTTGGGTTTTATATCTTCCCTTATATTTTGATGTCTCTGCTTCTGTCTTTCCATAATCATTGACATCCACAGTTAATACTCTCTCCAATTTACTGTGATTTATATATACTCCCATTGATATTTTGAAGCTTCATGCTTTTGTTTTATCTTCTCGACTTTAAATCAAGCGAATAATGGTCCAGAATTCGTAGGTATGAATTTCGGAATGAACATAATTAATGTTCTAAGAAAGAAACGGTAATAGCACAATCTGACTTGTCAAATTACCAGAATACCTCGAAAAAGACCGAATCATTAAGAAAATATTTTCTTGATAGTTTAGAGGTTAAATAGAATGAAAGAGTTATGTAACATGGTTTATAATCAGGGTATGATCTGTGAACCTTTATCACGTTCCATTAGAAACTCGACATGACTTACTGTAATATAATCACGTTGATCAAGTGTCATTATATTATACTAACTCATGCTTCAATTCCCAACATTACTTCAAAAACATTCAAATATTAATTCGAATTTTTCAGAATCTTGAAACTAAAACAGTTTCCATTATGATGTAACACAGATAGCGCGAGGAGATAAATGATTTCAGATAAGGATAGTTATGAAAATATCTTCAGAAATATCTAGAATGTTTATAATGAAAGATACGATGATATCTTAGAATTTCTAATATCGAAAGATGATAAAGAAGATTTTTCCGTAAAAGTTTAGAGTCAGGAGCAAGGTATTCGTTAATATCTTCAGCAGATACTGGATCATTTGGATTCTTTAAAGGCAGGTTTAGTCTTTGTGATTTGTCCACAGCCTCCTTCATGTTTTGTTCAATCCGTTTTCCAGTTCCAAACCTTCTCTTTTTCTGAGCTTTGCCAACACACAATTCTTTATCATCAAACTTTTGGCTGTTAAAGTCATTTACAGTTTTTGCTGCTTCATCAGCTTTTTCAACATTCAGGGTATTGATTCGTAGACTAGTTGCTTTTCAGAATTTCAGAATCAATGCTCATAATTCTAAGAGATGAATGTTATATGTATATATATGATGTTCTAGTACAGTTTTGAATTCAAAGTATGGCATTTGAAAGATGTAAGAATCTAAGAGTGATGTTTTCTATTAAATCTTGGCTTGAATTCTGATTTTTTTTTTCAAAATCAGAATATGTAATCAAATTTGGATGCGAATGGTTATTTTGATTTCTATGAAAGAATGTATATTGTTGTGAAAGTAGTGAATATAGTTGATGATTGCTGAATCAGATTCGAACAATGTAACATATTATTTGTGAATTTATATTTCTTTTGGGTATTACCTACCCGTTAAAAGTTTCACAAATAATATTTTGTACAAGAGAATTTTATCACAATTTTTATGAAAATATTAGCATGTATATTTTCTTCAAATATAATACAGATTTAATGAGTTAATATCATATTAAGCTTATTTAATTTTCAGCTGGAACTAGAAATGAATAATCTCTAAAACATTAGAAATTTTGTAATCTTCGTGGATTATCTCTTCAACGTAAATGAAATTATTAATTAATACTTCGTTATTCATTTTTATTGATATTTCCTCGGTGAATGATGTTAGTGCTCGTGGAATTCTTATGAACTTCATAAGATATAAATGATGTTTTCTAGAAAGTTTCGAGTATATCGAAGATAAAAGCGTAAAATTAAACATGTAGTTGATTAATACACTAAGTTCATTATGAAATGGAATTCATTGAGTTGAAACAGATATTGTAGTTAATGATGGTTAAGTCGTTAACGAAGGATGTACACCATAGCATATTAGTAATATGAATTAAACGAGTAGTACCTACTAGTTAAGATTCACACGTAATAGCTTAGTACGAAAAGATTTATTTTGATCTCAGAATTCATATATATATATATAAAATATACATATAATTTCTTTAGAGGGAATGAGTTAATACTTCAGAACTCGTTAATACGATATACGCGTTGTTGATTAGTAATGATGTTTGCGGTGATTATGGATCTGACGGAGCTTGTGGTTGTTGTAGATGCTGCTGATGCTGACGATGCTGATGGTACTGACGGTGTTGCTGCTAACAGATCTAGCTTGTAAATCGTGCACCATTCCGATCAGGGTTTTATTTCATCATTTCTATTCGCTCATTCATCTGGTTTACAAATAGAACTAGAATAAGTAATCTCTAAAACTTTTTGACACTACATATTCTCTGCAGAATATTTCTTCGATGAAGTTATGAATCAATACTTCATCGTTTGTTGTTGTTGGTATTCCTTGGTATCTATGGGGCGTATGACGTTGATGTTCGAGGTACAGATTGTGATGTTGAGGTGTGGGATGCAGATGTTGTTGTTGGTGGTGGTGATGGTACTGTTGGTGTGGCTGGTGGTGCTACTGTTGCTGCTGGTGCTGCTGCTGGTGCTTGTAACCCTTGCACCATATTCTCCAAAGCCACTACCCGGGCGCGAAGCTCGTTGACTTCTTCTATTACACCGGGATGATTGTCGGTTCGGATGAGCGGGTGAATGAGATTCAGAATTTGAGATAGTATATTATCGTGACGAGATACCCTGGAAATGAGAGAGAAAATGGTGCCTCGAACAGGTTCGCCGGTAAGTGCTTCAGGTTCTTCGCCAAGAGGGAAATGTGGTGGATGGAAGGGATCACCTTCTTCTTGTCTCCAATAACTAAGCAGGCTACGAACCCATCCCCAATTCATCCAGAATAGTTGATGGCTGATTGGTTGATCCATTCCGGTTACACTGTCTTCGGAATTCAGGTGAATATCCATATCGGAATAGCTGTCGGAGTTTAAGGAATTTGAACTAGATACGGGATCCATCTTGTATAATTAGGGATATGATTTTTGATATGAATTAGATTATAGAATTTAGTTTGGTATTCTTCAATACATAATTTACATATGTATATATAATACCAAATTCCATAAATCACAGAGAAATTTTTGGAAGATGTCAGGAAAAGTTTACAGTAACAGATACGCTAAGATATGAATTTTTGTCTATACACTATTTATGCAATAAATGAAGGAAAACGTTTCTAGACTTAAGAATGATAAGCATGTAATTTCCAACAAGAAATGATAAGTAAAACTTTTAACATGCAGACACGGTCGAAGTCCAGACTTACTAATGCTTCCTAACAACTATCAGTTAGACACACTCATGCAAGACCTGGTTCGCTAGGACCAACGCTCTGATACCAACTGTGACGATCACTCCAAATTCATATGGACGAATACGTCATTCATCGATTTCATTGCGAGGTATTTGACCTCTATATGATACGTTTTATAAACATTACATTCTTTGGAAAAGGTATACCATAATGAATATTTAAATCCAGGGTTTTCGACATCTGATGATTTCTACATATAGACAATCACCGTAAATAATAGTTTACAATAATACTTCTGTTGACAATGCAGTCAAAATAGATACATGATGATGGTTTTGTGAATGCAACGTTTTCTTGAATAAAGCATGTATGACTCCATGCACAAAGCTTGTCTAACATATAAGCAAACAGCGGAAGACTTCTAGGGAACCTGAGAATAAACATGCTAACAAGTGTCAACACAAAGGTTGGTGAGTTCATAGTTTTAATGTATCGTATAATCTGTATATAAAGGTAGATCACAAGATTTCAGTTGTTTCATCCAGAGACGTTTATCAAAATATTCTACGAAATTGAGCACCCTGGTAACTAAACTTAACGTATATATAATTTGTACCCTTTGTATAATCATCTTAATAATACACGCAAACCAACGTGTACGCTTCTCAAATAGCATACGTCCGTTAAAAGGCTAGCGCTCTAGCTCGGACGGGGATATCAAGCCCTATGGAACCATATACTACTACTCGCGCCCACCAGTTCTTATAACCGGCAGTTACTAGTTACCAAAGCTAAGGGATTTTCGGTTCAAACTCAGTATAGAATTTAGTATGTACTTGTGTCCATTGTTTTAAAAATAAAGTGCATGTATTCTCAGCCAAAAAATATATATTGCAAAATCATTTAAAAATGGAGCAAATGAAACTCACCTTAGCAGCACATAAAGTCGTTCACCGAAATGTGACCGAAACTCGGAATACCAAATAACCGTAGATCTCAACCTAGAGAACATATGTTGGTCAATAAATGTCTATAAAGCTAGGTTTGGTCATAGTGTGTCACAATCCTAATGCTCGAGACCGACATACAAAATTTAACAAAAGTCATCTCAAAAGTTAACCTTACCCAATATGATCTTTAAATCTATACATGTCTATTAACATAATATAAGTCTTGATAATTGAACGAATTTATATTTTATCAAACTCAAAATATTATTTATTTCAGGGGCTATATTATATTTGAATTATCATGGCAATCAAACATGTTTTATTATTTCATATAGTTTTCCAATACTTGTAAAATCAGATTATAGTGTTTATAAAGCTTTAAAACATGATAAGACAGTAAACTTTGACAATTGTTCAACAAGACGAGACGTGCCTTATATATAAATTCATTTACTCGATTTGTAATATTTGAAAATCCAATTTATCAATCTCATAAACAAGTTGTTTAAATATCAATTGCAGATTCAAAAGCAATTCCGATTAATGTTAATCATAATTCAGTTGACCATAACTTTTAATCCGTTCCTTGAAAATACACGATTTCTAAATGAAAAGTTATTAATTTTTTGACAGCTTTCCAAAAACATGCATATCATATACCTTTTATCAATAACACATGTATTTAATTCGTGATTCATCATAAACTACCTAACGACAAAATTAAAGCATACAAACATGCATAAACATATATACTCGAGCACTAGACATTGATACACTATTAATATATAAAAGATAAGATATGAATGCTCACGTATCAATATTGTGATTCAATATTGTAGGAAAGTACGTAGACGCAACGGAGATGATAAACACTAGGTTTGACTTGCGAACAATACTCATGAACATTACCCATAACCTCCATAGCTACAACCCATAGTTTCCTTAGCTCTATCCCGCTCGCAAAACCCGTTTTGAAATAACTCGCTCATGACCTCGTCGTAGTATTTTATGTATACTACTAAGAATAATACTCATACTACTAAATAATAATAATACGATTAATAATAATATTAATCTTAATAATAATAATAATAATAATGATAATAATAATAATAATAATAATAATAATAATAATAATAATAATAATAATAATAATAATAATAATAATAATAATAATAATAATAATAATAATAGGATCAGAGGGAGTAATATGTTTAATGTATATGTGTGTGTTACCAGTCATACGAGCTGAGATATATATATGTGCCCAGCCATAGACCCCATGCGATCGCATGGGGTCTAAGGCCATAAGTCATGCACTCGCATGAACAAAGAATCCGGCTCACATTTTGTTTTTCTTTGCCGACACGCACGTTTTTAATTATATTAATATATAATATATTTAATCTTTAGAATTAATTAAATATTATATTATATTTACGTGAGTAGTAAAAATGTAATTTTTGTTCAAATGACTCGTACGTTGTCACTCGACTCATGTACCACTTTCGGTTTTTCGATCGCACTTTCGTACGTTTAGAAAACTAGACTTTTATGTTACGCGACATGTACCCTTAATAATAATTTGACTTTCTCATCAACAAATTACTTTATAAAAATTGTAACTTATATAATTGAGTGTTGTGGTTATTTGCTTCCATAAATCAGTGGCTCGTTGTTTGTCAAAATATTTTATTTTAAATCGGGACATTTTATGACTAAGTTAAAATATATAGATATTTATATATACATATTTAGAAATATAAGTTTGTATTCAAAATCTTTATTTACTAATATAACATTTAGTTTTTCAAAACTTTTTATATTTCAAAGTTTATTTTTATTTCGTTTAGAAAAATAATATAACGCGTAACGTTTTCAAGTTATAATATATATATATATATATATATATATATATATATATATATATATATATACATATACATATATAAACATATCAGTTCCTATAATGGTTCGTGAATCATTGGAATTTGGTCGAGGTTAAATGAATGTATGAATATAGTTTCAAATCCTTGAGACTTAACTTAACAAACTTTACTTATCGTGTCGGATTAATATAAAGATAAAGTTTAAATTTGGTCAAAAATTTCCGGATTGTCACATATGGGTTATATGTGCATCATTAACCCAAACCCTAACCTTAAATCAATTAAAATAAGGAAATCAAAGTTAGGACATACCAATACGATCAAAACGTAGCTAAATGCTAGATGAACAACTTTAACACTTGAGCTTTAGCCCGGATCAAGCTTCTTCCTCCTTGATTTAAGTTTTCTCTCACTTAAAGGGTTTCTCACTCTAGGAAATTGAATTGGAGAGATGATGTGGTAGATGATAAAGTTAAGTGTGTTTCAACCACCACCAATCTGCCCTTTACAGCCCCAAACTCGTCCTTATGTGAAATGATGACAATACCCTTCATTTAACTTTTAATTTAAAAAGCAGAATACTGGCCCAGGTGCAGTGCTCATCGCGCTCCCCTAAGTGTGCGCGGCGCGCACTAGTGTTCTGAACAGCTTCTGACCCAGTTTAATTACACATTGCACCCCACACTTTATGTACTCTATTTACATTCTGTACTATAGAGATTTGGGTCTTACACTTAAGCCTTTACTTCAAAACCACAGCAGTCCATTTACTTCTAAACATGACAACACTGGTCCCTTGAGATAGGCAAAGATAACATATCCTGCACAAAATACTAGAAACCACAAATAAGAAAAAAGATAACATAATAACAAAAAATAAGTTTGATTAATTTATAAATTTAACACCCTCCCACAAACCTATTTTTAGTACATATCATATAAGCCAAGTCTGCTAGATAAAAAACCATATTGAGTAACACTCAAACCTTTTGTTAGAATGTCAACATATTGTAAATGAGATGGTACTTTAATAGTTTTGATTAAACCAATTGAAACTTTCTTTTTCTTCAAGGTTGGGTAGAACGATGAATTTTGAACAAGTTGATGGAAAACTCATCAAACCGATTTCGAGGAGCAAGACGCTACTCATGCGACAGGAAAATTAGGATTTAGTTGATGGCTCGGTTGTCTATGGTTTGTTTCCCTTTGTATGTGTGATGATCCGTCCAAATCCATTTGGACGAATACATCATTCATCGATTTCACAGTGAGGTACTGACCTCTACATGATACGTTTTGTAAACATTGCATTCTTTTGAAAAGGCACACCATAATTGAATATCAAATTCCAAGGTTTTTGACGTTTGATGATTTCAACATATAGACAATCACCGTAAATAATAGTTTACAATACTACATCCATTGATAATGCAGTCAAAAAAGATACATGGTGGTGATTTTGTGAATGCAACGTTTTCTCGAATAAAGCATGTATGACTCCATGCACATAGCTTGTATCACATATAAGTAAACAGCGAAAGACTTCTAGGAACCTGAGAATAAACATGCTTAAAAGTGTCAACACAAAGGTTGGTGAGTTCATAGTTTTAATGTTGCGCATAATCTGTATGTGAAGGTGGATCACAAGATTTCAGTTGTTTTTTCCAGAAACGTTTATCAAAATATTCTACAAGACTGAGCACCCTGGTAACTAAGCTTTAACGTTATAATAAGTATCCCTGTTTTAACATACATGCAACCAACATGTACAATACACGCAATCAAACGTGTACTAAACTCAAATAGCATACGTCTGTTTTATAGTTCAGGCTAGGGTTTCTATACCTGGAATAGACGGGGATGTCAAGCCTTATGGATCCATATACAACTTTTCGCGCCCACCAGTTCTTATAACCGGCAGCTACTAGTTACCAAAGCTAAGGAAATTTCGATTCAAACTCGGTGTAGAATTTAGTATGTACTTGTATCCATTATGTTTAAAATAAAGTGCATGTATTCTCAGCCCAAATATATAGATTGCGAAAGCAATTAAAAATGGAGAAAATGAAACTCACCTTAGCAGCACATAAGGTCATTCATCGAAATGTGACCAAAACTCGGAATGCAAAATAATCGTAGATCTCAACCTAGAGAACATATGTTGGTCAATACATGTCTAACAAGCTAGGTCGGGTCATAGTGTATCACAATCCTAATGCTCGAGACTGACATTCAAAAGTTAACAAAAGTCATCTCAAAAGTCAACCTGACCCAATATGATCTTTAAATCTATACATGTTTATTAACATAATATAAGTCTTGATAATTGAATGAATTTATAGTTTATCAAACTCAAAATATTATTTATTTCAGGAGCTATATTATATTTGAATTATCATGGCAATCGAACATATTTTATTATTTCACATAGTTTTCCAATACTTGTAAAATCAGATTATAGTGTTTGTAAAGCTTTAAAACATGATAAGACAGTCAACTTTGACAATTGATCAACAAAACAAAACGTACCTTATATAGAAATTCATTTACTCAATTAGTAATATTTAAAAATCCAATTTATCAATCTCATAGACAAGTTGTTTAAATATTAATTCGCAGTTTCAAACACAATTTCAATTAACGTTAACCATAATTCAGTTGACCATATCTTATAATCTGTTCATCGAAATCACGCGATTTCTAAATGAAAAGTTATTAATTTTTATAGCTTTCCAACGACATGCATATCATATACTTTATATCAGTAGCATATGTATCAAATTCGCGATTCATCATAAACTATCTAACAGCATACAAGCATACATAAACATATATACTCGAGCACTAGACATGGATACACTATTAATATATAAAAGATAAGATATGAATGCTCACGTATCAATATTGTGATTCAATATTGCAGGAAAGTATGTAGACACAATAGAGATGATAAACACTAGGTTTGACTTGTGAATAATAACCACGAACATTACCTATAACTTTCATAGCTATAACCCATAATTTGCTTAGCTCTATCCCGTTTAAAAACCAGTTTTGAAAGTGACACGCTCATGACCTCGTCGTAGTATTTTATGTATAATAGTAATTAATAATACTACTAATATTTCTAATAATAATATTAGAATTAATAATAATAATAATAATGATAATAATAATAATAATAATAATAATAATAATAATAATAATAATAATAATAATAATAATAATAATAATAATAATAATAATATAAATATAGAGAGTAGAGAGACAGATGTGTGTGAAAAACATTCGCAGAAAACTGGAGCATTTATAGTACATTTGCTGAAGCTGAACCCCATGCGATCGCATGGGCTTTTAGTGTATATGCCATGCGATCGCATGGCACCCCCTGCCAGCTCACATCTGATTTGTTTTCTAGTTTGTCGACATATTTATTAATTATATATATAATATATATAATTTATATTAATTAATTATATAATATATTATATTCTCGTGCCAAGTTGACTTGTAATCTTTGCTCCGTCGACTTGTACGTTGACACTCAACTTATGTCCCGGTTCCGGTTTTTCGAACGTCGTTTCGTACGCTTAGAAAACTTGTATTTTACATTTCGTGATTCGTACCTTTATCAATAATTAGACTTATTCGCCAATAAATTATATCACTTGAAATGTAACTTATACATTTGAGTGTTTTGGTCATTTGCTTCTTTAAATCATATTCTCGTTATTTATCAAAGTACATTTAATAATAAAGTTTTAAATCAAAACGTTTTATTTTTAACTTCTCAAACATATCTAAATATCAATCGAATTAATAAACAAGTGTTGCTATCGTTTTCTTAACTAATTGAAATCATATATATATATATATATATATATATATATATATATATATATATATATATATATATATATATATATATATATATATATATATATTCAATATTCATAAACACGTTTTAAATACACGTCGCAAGTTATTTATGCAATTAATATATTCAATATTCAATATTCCAACTTATCATATATAATCAAATAGATATTTAAACCAATAAGTTTAATGCACAGTATCATATACTTAATACTTTATTAACGTTTTCAAGTTATAATATACACATATCTATTTACACATAATTGTTCGCAAATCTTCGAGAACAACCGAAGGGTAATTGAATATATGAAAGTAGTTCAAAAATTTTGAGATTCAGTTTTACAAACTTTGCTTATGGTGTCAGAAATATTAAACCGTATCGAGAACTTGGTTCAAATTAAGTCGAAATTTTCCGGGTCGTCACAGTATGCTTTGTATGTGTTGTATGCGTTTGTTTTGAACAGCTACATAGATTTTTATTAAACCTCTAGTCTGCTACTAGAGTGGTCAAACAACAAGGTACAATTACAATGGTTTTACAAGCCAATCATTCCAATTGATAGAATCTTTTTCTTTATGAAGTAACCAGGAATAAGAATAAAATCGAACCAATTCAAATAAATCCCGTTGCTTGATTTTCTTCTCCAAAAATACAACTCCATTTCGGTATCTCCATAATAGCCACACATAAGTAGTTTGTGTTGTATGTTGGTTTGTATTTTTACTTGTTAATGATACCCGTAACGGATACCCCCATCCGTTAACCAGAAAATGACGAAAAATGCTCAAGAATGGTACTCATGGAAGATGGGAGCCGGATGACATATACTTGACGTCATCATCCAAACCATTCGCAAGACCAGATCCGTTACTCGTGAACCGTCACAGGGTCACGGAGGAAGGCAATGTACGAATGTAAGTACGACACCCGACAAGGAGTACACGTAAGCCCTAACCCGACAGTGTTTATCCATCAACCAGCCAGTATGCCCACGTGAGCCCGTCAACCGGCAATGTGTATCCGCAAGACCCATCAATAGCATTATACACATGTGAGCCCGTCAACCAGCAATGTGTATGCGCAAGACCCATCAGCGTTAGTATATAAACGTGAGCACGTCAAGCGGCAATGTTCGTACGTAAGCTCAACACAATGACTGTAGTACACGTGAGCCCCACACGTAGCAGTGTGGACACGTGTCATCAGTGTGTCACGTAAGCCTAGCACAAACAATATTAGATGGCTTGGCCCAACTCCCAACGTTGGCAAAAGCCCAATAAGGAATGACATGTCAGCATAGTGAGGTCCATGGACAACACAACCCCAAGTGTTTGTCTATAAATATGCTACTGTTATTGCCAAGACAATACACATGATAAGACACATCACAATGAGTGAGACCTGATACTTTCTCTCTCTATAAATATTCGCTCACAACTCACTTATCAACTCGGTCACTCGCTTCATATCCGAGTCGAATACATCTAGAGTAGCTGTACGCCACCCCTTCAAGATCCTCATTTACAACTGGTTATTCACGGTATCCGGTGAAATGTCCCGTTCATATTGATTATAAACGTTCCATATTAATTGATTTCGTCACGAGGTTTTGAACTCTATATGAGACGTTTTTCAAAGACTCCATTCATTTTTAAAACAACCATAACCTTTATTTTATCGATAAAGGTTTAAAAAGCATTACGTAGATTATCAAATAATTATAATCTAAAATATATCGTTTACACACGACCATTACATAATGGTTTACAATAAGAATATATTACATCAAAAATAAGTTTCTTGAATGCAGTTTTTACATAATATCATACAAGCATGGACTCCAAATCTTGTCCTTATTTTAGTATGCAACAACGGAAGCTCTTAATAATCACCTGAGAATAAACATGCTTAAAACGTCAACAAAAATGTTGGTGAGTTATAGGTTTAACTTATATATATTATCAAATCATAATAATAGACCACAAGATTTCATATTTCAATATACATCCCATACATAGAGATAAAATTCATTCATATGGTGAACACCTGATAACCGACATTAACAAGATGCATATAAGAATATCCCCTATCATTCCGGGAAATCCTTCGGACATGATATAAACGAATTCGAAGTACTAAAGCATCCGGTACTTTGGATGGGGTTCGTTAGGCCCAATAGATCTATCTTTAGGATTCGCGTCAATTAGTAGATCGGTTTACTAATTCTTAGGTAACCAAGAAAAAGGGGCATATTCGGCTTCGATCATTCACCCATATAATGTAGTTTCAATTACTTGTGTCTATTTCGTAAAATATTTATAAAACTGCATGTATTCTCATCCCAAAATATTAGATTTTAAAAGTGGGACTATAACTCACTTTCACAGATTTTTACTTCGTCGGGAAGTAAGACTTGGCCACTGGTCGATTCACGAACCTATAACAAATATGTACATATATATCAAAGTATGTTCAAAATATATTTACACCATTTTTAATACGTTTTAATGTTTTAAGTTTATTAAGTCAGCTGTCCTCGTTAGTAACCTACAACTAGTTGTCCACAATTAGATGTACAGAAATAAATCGATATATATTATCTTGAATCAATCCACGACCCAGTATATACACGTCTCAGGCTAGATCACAACTCAAAGTATATATATTTTTGGAATCAACCTCAACCCTGTATAGCTAACTCCAACATTACTGCATATAGAGTGTCTATGGTTGTTCCAAATAATATATATACATGGGTCGATATGATATGTCAAAACATTTGCATACGTGTCTATGGTATCCCAAGATTATATTAGAATACATGTATAATACAATATAAGTTAGCTAGGATATGATTTGTATTGAATTGTTACAATATTTCCCGTAGCTACAACAATCAAAAAATATCTAATCTTGTTTTACCCATAACTTCTTCGTTTTAAATCCGATTTGAGTGAATCAAATTGCTATGGTTTCATATTGAACTCTATTTTATGAATCTAAACATAAAAAGTATAGGTTTATAGTCGGAAAAATAAGTTACAAGTCATTTTTGTAAAGGTAGTCATTTCAGTCGAAAGAACGACGTCTAGATGACCATTTTGGAAAACATACTTCCACTTTGAGTTTAACCCTGATTTTTGGATATAGTTTCATGTTCATAAGAAAAATCATTTTCCCAGAAGAACAACTTTTAAATCAAGGTTTATCATAGTTTTTAATTAACTAACCCAAAACAGCCCGCGGTGTTACTACGACGGCGTATATCCGGTTTTACGGTGTTTTTCATGTTTTCAGGTTTTAAATCATTAAGTTAGCATATCATATAGATATAGAACATGTGTTTATTTGATTTTAAAAGTCAAGTTAGAAGGATTAACTTTTGTTTGCGAACAAGTTTAGAATTAACTAAACTATGTTCTAGTGATTACATGTTCAAATCTTCGAATAAGATAGTTTTATATGTATGAATCGAATGATGTTATGAACATCATTACTACCTCAAGTTTAGTAGGTAAACCTACTGGAAGTGACAAGAAATGATCTAGCTTCAAAGGATCTTGGATGGCTTGAAAATTCTTGAAGTAGAATCATGACACGAAAACAAGTTCAAGTAAGATTATCACTCGAATTAAGATAGTTATAGTTATAGGAATTGAATCAAAGTTTGTATATGAGTATTACCTTGATTTGGAATGATATCTTACTGTAAACAACAATGATTTCTTGAGGTTGGATGATCACTTTACAAGATTGGAAGTGAGCTAGTAAACTTGGAAGTATTCTTGATTTTATGAAACTAGAACTTGTAGAATTTATGAAGAACACTTAGAACTTGAAGATGGAATTTGAGAGAGATCAATTAGATGAAGAAAATTAAAGAATGAAAGTGTTTTTAGGTATTTTTGGTCGTTGGTATATGGATTAGATATAAAGGATATGTAATTTTGTTTTCATGTAAATAAGTCATGAATGATTACTAATATTTTTGTAATTTAATGAGATATTTCATGCTAGTTGCCAAATGATGGTTCCCACATGTGTTAGGTGACTCACATGGGCTGCTAAGAGCTGATCATTGGAGTGTATATACCAATAGTACATACATCTAAAAGATGTGTATTGTACAAGTACGAATACGGGTGCACGAGTAGAATTGTTGATGAAACTGAACGAGGATGTAATTGTAAGCATTTTTGTTAAGTAGAAGTATTTTGATAAGTGTCTTGAAGTCTTTAAAAAGTGTATGAATACATATTAAAACACTACATGTATATACATTTTAACTGAGTCGTTAAGTCATCGTTAGTCGTTACATGTAAATGTTGATTTGAAACCTTTAAGTTAACGATCTTGCTAAATGTTGTTAACCCAATGTTTATTATATCTAATGAGATGTTAAATTATTATATTATCATGATATTATGATATATTAATATATCTTAATATGATATATATACATTTAAATGTCGTTACAACGATAATCGTTACATATATGTCTCGTTTCGAAATCCTTAAGTTAGTAGTCTTGTTTTTACATATGTAGTTCATTGTTAATATACATAATGACATGTTTACTTATCATTTATCATGATTAAACATAGTGTAACAATATCTTAATATGATTCATATGTAATTAGTAAGATGTTGTTATAACGATAATCGTTATATATATCGTTTCGAGTTTCTTAATTCAATAAACACAATTTTATGTATATAACTCATTGTTAAAATACCTAATGAGATACTTACTTATCATAATATCATGTTAATTATATATATAATCATATATATGTCATCATATAGTTTTTACAAGTTTTAGCGTTCGTGAATCACCGGTCAACTTGGGTGGTCAATTGTCTATATGAAACCTATTTCAATTAATCAAGTCTTAACAAGTTTGATTGCTTAACATGTTGGAAACACTTAATCATGTAAATATCAATTTCATTTAATATATATAAACATGAAAAAGTTCGGGTCACTACATCCGGAACGGAGTACGAACACTAATCGTCAACATCTCACCCAAATCAATCTCCGCACTCAAGATTATTGACGGGAGCCGTCTCGTTAACGACTGGCAGAAATACGCTTAATCACTTGTCTTGTCTTGTCTTGTTTCGTTGAGTATGTCGTTCCGTTTTTGGTATAGGTTTTGTATATTGTTTGTGGGGTTTTGTGTTTCGAATTTGACGAGGCTCCGTTGTACTTTACCTTTAGTGTATGTTTTATGCTTGTTCGTATTTTAGTTTCGAGGCTCGCCTAGTTTCGCGTATTTGGCTAATTCATTTTCTAAGTTTTGATTCTCGCCTAGTTTTAGGTATTTGGCTCATTCATTGTGGATGGGTTTTGTTTTATACTACCTCCGTCCCACCAGAAGTGTCCACTTTGATTTTTGACAGTCTTTATTTGTCAACTTTGACTATAAATATTTATGTTCGTGTTATATAATATTTGATGAAAATTATATGAATGGATTGAGTTTTAATTGTGTTTTCATTGATATAACTTTCATTAAATATTACTCCCTCCGTCCCAATTTAATAGTCCACAGACAAAAGGGCACACAGTTTTAGGAAATCTCACTAACTTCATTTATCCACCAATGAAATATTTTCTCTCTTCAGATCCACCAATCAAATATCCTCTTTCATTTCTATTTATAGAAGTGGACTATTAATTTGGGATATCTCAAAATGGAAAAACAGGACTATCTAATTGGGACGGAGGTAGTATATAACACCAACAAAAATATTTAAAGTCAAAGTTCAATAAGGAAGACTGGAAAAAGTTAAAGTGGACACTTCTGGTGAGATGGAGGGAGTAAAATTTTTGCTTTTTTTGGAAAATTAAATTGTAAAATTAAATGCACATTTTCCGTAATATATAGGTTTTCAAATCACATACGGAGTAATAAAGAACAATCTCACCCACAACTATTCCAAATGCGCTGTCTTGTTAACAGCTGCGATCATTATTAACGAGTCAACTGTAAACCAACACAGCAACCTGAAGTTGACAAACACTTCAAACTATAATCGTATATAATTAATTTTAATTATTATTAATTTATTATTATAATTACTGAGTCTCACAAGTCACAACCGTGTTTTGGGAGTCCTGTTTCTTTGATTTATTTTCGATAAATTCGAGATACTAAAACCCCATGTTAATTTTGGGATCCTTCTTGAATTCATAAACTTATTTATATACTTTTGTCTCCTATTCATCATCCAAAATCATTCCTTTTTTTGAGATGATCAATTTACTGTCCTCGTATAAGTTAGAAACCCCTTTAATCACCTCCTAAAAAAGGTTAAACCTTTTGTGTTTTCTTTTTTATCTGAAGAAACCCAACTTGTAAGTTCTGGTTCTTGATTACTATTTGATTTTGTATTGTGGAAAATATTCATTGATGTTGAATTTCTAATTACACACATGGGTTGTGATGGTTTTTTGGAATGGGTATGCTGATTCTTGTTGAAATGTTCTTTTTTAACTCAATATATCTAATTTTGATGTTGTAATTGTAAAGCTTTTTGGTGCTACAATTGAAGGGGAATAAGTTTATTATTATTGTCTTTTAATTCATTGCCAATTATTACAGTTTTACTCTTTATTATTTTGTTGTGATAAATAGATATGGAATATATGAAAATATGGCATTATGAATTGAGAATTAATCTGTGTTTAACCAGAACTAGCAATTTTCTTAAAAACTTGATTGTATTCATTTAATTCTTGGATTATATGCCATTTTGAGCAATACCCTTTTGGGAATTAAGTGAAATTTGCAATCTTTTTCACATGGGTATATTAAAAAACATCAAATTTGTACACAGTTGGTTATTCTTTTGTATTTTTACACTGTCAGATTTCATGGGATCATTATAAATGTTGGGTAATGTTAAGCAAAACATGTTCTGTTATTGTAGTAGTTCATGCTTATGATGATCATAATATATGAATGTTCTCTATTGATCTCATTGTCTAATTGGATCTTAGCAGAATTAAGTTGAAAGACTCAAAAATGGAGGGAAAAGAAAACATCTGTGAGTACCGAGCTCGACTGGACAAAACGCTCATGTGTCATGATCTGTCTAATGTTGAATCTCTCAAGACCCTTGTTAAAAATCAAATGTCAAATTCAACCGAAAGTGAAGGTCAATTTTATATACTTTTTATGTCTTATATTTTGGCAGTTGATGATATAACATTGTCTAAGCTTTTAACCGTTGATGTTTAAAAAAGTTAATAACTAATTGCAAGAATTTATATTATGCAGAGTATAGTGACAATTTAGTTCAAAAAAGAACCAGAGAAGTAGCTAATTTTATTAGCATGCTTAGAAGTGCTTCTGGTAAATCTGTTGAAGGATCAAGATCGAACGAAATACCACATGAAGGTTGGAAGGTACATCATACGAGTATTTATATATATTTTCTTGATTCTTCTAATATCTTGTGTTGGAGGTGGTTTTATTTGTTTCATCCATTTAACGTTTCAATTTTCGAATTTTGTAGTTATCTTATAATAGTGCTTATGCGTGCCATCTTGTTTTTGACAGATAAAACACGATAATCAAGATTGTCGTGTTATGTATAAGGAAGGACCCGAAGGAACTCCGTTTCATAATTTACTTGTTGAAGGATATGTAGATGGTCCTCTCGATGTTTGTAAGTTTGATTCAAGGCATTTCATATATTTGTTCATGCGTGTTTTATTCAAAATATACGTTTGAATGCAGGCATGTGCATATCATGGGAGGCAGAACTTTACCAGAAATGGTATAGACATTCTCTAAAGTTATCGCCTTTTTGCAGTATATTCTTTTATGGTGCAGCGAAACACACTTTTTTTTTTTTTTTCCAAAAGTATTGTGAATTTTACTAATGTTTGTTGTGAATTTGTTTCTTGTTAGGTGGCCACAGTTTAATATACCTGCATTTAAGGTTATCTCTTCAGAATGTGTGAAGAATATCAGAATAGGCGAACAAATATCTTTAGTCAGGTTTGTTCTATTTCTAAACTATAAAAACGTTGTATACGGTGGTTAATTGGTTATTCATGGATGTTAATTATTTTAATTTCTACGTATGTGGAAGAAAGGATGAAGATTTCATGGCCGATATCAGCAAGAGAAGCACTAATCCATTATGTTTCACTTGACTACATCCAAGATGATCTCATTATAGTTCTTTTGAACTCGGTAATATTAATGTATCACGCATGTGAAATGTCTAAAATACCCTTAATTTACGACAACTGTGTAAATCTTTTGGGCACATACCAAAATAGTCATTTTGTTTTTATTGGCAGATATCTGAAACAGAGAACATCGATAAAAGTACTCATGGGTTCACAAAAGATGGTATACCTCGTGAAGAAAACGTGACGAGGATTGATGTCGTTGGAGGCCTTGCTTTACAAAAAGTGAGCGCCAACAGAAGCTATTTTAGGTGAATAGTTGTTTTTGATATCGTAAATTTTCTTTACTTGTTTCTTATGTTGGTTCTGTGTTGGTAACAATTTGAAACGATCATGATAAGTCTGATATTAGATGGTCTTAATTGTTTCTAATGGATCAAATCTTGAAATATGGGGTTAGTATCGAAATGTTATGATATACTACTCTTTTCTTTTTTATAAGATTTTTTTATTTGATGAAGAATTTTAGGCAATTATAGAAATTTTCACGTTGTGCAGGGCAATTGCGAACATGGATGTAAAACTCGATTTTATTCCTCCAGCGATTATAAACTTTGTTTCAAGGCAAATTATAGGTAGCGGCTTCAAGCTCTATAAGAAGGTGTAGTTCCAAATCATTTCAAAACAAAAAGCATGAATACATATACAGTAATACATTTGACTTTGAAAGTCAAATAATTTATTCTGAACTTCATTACTATAAAACTATATAATAACTGCTCCATGAGATAAATGTCAATGTTAGATGATTGAAAACTCTTTATCATCTTGGTTTTTAATACAGCCTAGTTTTTACCTCATACAGTAATTTAAACTAAATCAAATTTCATATTGATTATACCTTATGACTACAGAAAGTGGCATCTGTAACAGAAGGCGATGAAGATTTCAGCAAGGTATTGAAGGAGCCATTTTACGCCCGAATTCGCGAGACATTTTACTCGGAAAATAATGTACCAAACGGTTTCTTGAAACAAGAAGACAACAAGATTAATCACGAAGTCTTGGAACAAAAAGAAATCAAGATTGTTGATGAGGTTACGAAACAAGAAACGGTCAATGCGGGTCAACTTGAAGAAGTCAATGATCACAGATTAGTTAGTGAAATTGAGGAGATTGACGAAAATGGACGGTCAGATGAGGATGATAATACTAGCAACATATCATTAGTGGTTGGTAAAAAGGAAATTATTATAAGTCCTGAGGTGAATCAAGCTTTAGGAACATTGGAAACGGTTATTTCTATCTTTCGGGAATTTGCGTTTAATCCTCGATCGTTGTCTCTTTCGCGGTTTGTCAATAACGTGTTCGCTGATCTTGAAGAAAACAAATTAGACGGTTCTAGACGTTTTGTAACCGAGTTGCCTATGAGGAACTCACATGAATCAAGTAACAGTTTTTCGGGTCATAGCTCCAGGTACATAACATAAATTTTTAAAAGGTCAAGTCTCTATTATCTTTATTGTATGTATTCGATGATTTGATCATCATGTAACCTGCTTTTTTGCTGATGTGGCAGCCTTATAAGTTGTCATATCATCGAAACAGGTGTCACATCACCGGTTTACAAGATTTAAGATATTACATACACATACAAAACACACTAATTGATACTTTGATACAGTAAAGTTTGGATCTTTACAACAAAAAGATTGTGTAAAGTTCAATCAGATAGAATTTATCTCAAATTTGTAAACTTGTGTCCAATTTAGAGATAGGTGTCACATAGTGTTTCTTGCTGTTTTTTCATCTCAGGTATAAAGATCGTGAATTAGGTTCGGCATCACGAGAAGATGAGACCTCAAGCTCACATAAAACTCACAGGAGCTCCTTCTCTTTTGTCGTAAACGAGGCCATAACTTCAACATTTGCAGAAAATGGCATCATAAAAAGCGAGGTTAACAACACAAATGAAAGTCATTTGACTAAGAAAAAGATGAAAAAACTAAGATTTTGTTGCGCCAGCTTCACTTCTGGGCGGGTCAATGCTTAGATTATTATCTAATTTTTATACAGGATTGATACACACATTCGATCTTAGAATGTACAGTACAGGTGCAGATGACAATTTGGGTCTCTATACATACATACATTCTATAAATAAAAGCGCAGTAGGATCGGATAATCGGATGTTAATTGTTATCACAAGTTGTTCTTATAGGCCGAGAATTTATGTTTGTAATGAGTTTCAGGGAGGCAATATGATGTAAAGTTTGTAAAAGAGATACTTTTGAGATGCAATTTATATATTTATAGTCATTTATATTCTTTCAGTTTTATTTTTCTCTGAAGAAACTGCAAATGATCGAGTTTGGTGATATGGAATACCATTTTGCTTTGAACAAGATTGAATGAATTCTTTAATTTGGTTAGGTTGGTTTCTAAAAAGTTCGTTTATACAACAACATTTGATGTTACATGTCTCATAATTTAAGAGAACAGATTGATTATTTGACACATAAAGCTAGTACCGAGTGTTCAATGACATTGATGACGTGTGTATTATTAATACTCACGGGTCATTTTTAATAACTCATGTTCATGTTCACCCTTGATGCACCTCCATATTATTTAAGCTCCGTTTAGCTCGCAGAATGTGAAAGGATTCCAATAGAATTGGATTCAAATTCCATCTATGCTTATGTTTGGTCCGCGGAAAGTGAAGGAATGAAATTCAATTCCATTTCTTTTTTCTGTTTGGTTGACCAATGAAATAAAATTTGTTTCCTTCAAATTTCATAAAGTGAAGGAATTCAATTCTTTGATTTATTGAATGGAATTTTTAATGCCTTCAACTAAGTAATTACAGTTACGTTTTGCGTTTTAGTTTTCAGTTCGGATTTCAGTACTCAGTTTCGTTTTCAATTTTCAGTTATTACGTTTCAGCTTTCAGTTTCGTGTTTCAATTTTCAGTTTCGCGTTTCAGTTTACTTAAATAAGCCTTTTCAAAATCAAT
This sequence comes from Rutidosis leptorrhynchoides, assembly GCF_046630445.1. Classification (NCBI taxonomy): domain Eukaryota; kingdom Viridiplantae; phylum Streptophyta; class Magnoliopsida; order Asterales; family Asteraceae; genus Rutidosis; species Rutidosis leptorrhynchoides. The sequence goes on from NC_092338.1 coordinate 348,827,504, forward strand.
CTTGAATAACATCATCTTCCGTTTATTTCTTTGCATACTTGCTATAATCTCACTCAGCATAAGCGGGCGGTCTAAAGTTTGTCTTCCTTTTACAAAGGCCGATTCTTCCGGGAATCACTCTACACACAAGATATAAACAAGAGATGGAGAGAACCTCTTCTCCTCTCATCAATATTCGGGGAGACTCGGCAAAGGTCTATCACAACCAAACCGCCCTCTTTCCACCCTCGATGAGAACTATCTCGACGGGTTAATACGGCCACCCGGAGTGTAAAGAGGTGGTATCCCAACAAGTTGTACTCAAGTCGAATATGCTTGATTAGACATAACACTACAGATAAAATGAAATGAAAATGTTTACAAAGTTCACAAGATATTATCAAGATTTGGCGACTCGTTGGTAAACTGGGTTATAACGGGTCAAAATGAGTTTAGGTATAAAGGAATTATTGATAACTTCAAATGGTTTGAAAGAGTTAACCCCAGATTAAATATGTACGCAGATGGGTTGAAATTTCTTTATTCTAACTTATTAAGTAGTACAATTATATATTTCTTCATCCGTCTTGATTTAGTTATTAGAAAGTTTAAGAAATATAATCAATAAGTTGTATATTTTATTTTTTTTACTTTACTATATTTACGCTATATTTTTTATTTATTTTTTTTTCTAATACCTTTTACCTATTTTTTTTTCTTTGTTTATTGTTAATTATTATTATTAGCATGTATCTGTTTGTAAGGCTGGTCAATTTCTAAACATATCAAAAATGATACATGACAAATAATTTGGGGTGTAAACAAGCCGGCTCTGACCCGAGCTTGAGCTCGGCTAGCTCGAGCTAGGCTCGATTAAATTTCATAAAGCTCGAGCTCGAGCTCAACTCCGTTCGAGCCTTTAAGTTCGAGCTCGGCTCGTCTGATATTTTACAAGGTCGAGTTTAGCTTGAGCTCGACTCGTTAATTGCACATTCCTATTTTTATTTATATTATTTAATTTTATTGTGTTATATATTTATTGTTTTTGTAAGTTATCAATATATAATAAAATTTATTATTATTTGTTTAGGGGAGGTGATCCTCACACACTACTTTTTAATCCATGTACACCTAATTATATATTTTACCCTTTATATATATATATATATATATATATATATATATATATATATATATATATATATATATAATATAATATAAGTTCAACTCTATAGGGGCATAATTGTAAGTTTTTGAGACAAAAGTGTACATTGATCAAAAAGTGATGTTTGAGAATCAACTCATGTTGTTTGAGAAATACTATTGATTTAATAATAATTATTAAAAAATGATATTTGGGTGTATATAAACGAAATGCTCGTTTAGGCTCGAGATATGAAGTTCGAGTTCGGCCTCATTTACTAAAGAAACTTTAAAATAAGTTCAAACTCAAGTCCAAGCTCAATTAGATTCAGATCGAATCGAGTTTTTAACGAGAAGAGTAAAATTCGAGTAGTTCGACTAATTTAAACCCTACATATATCGTGTTCCTCAAATAGGGAACTTTTTCCCTAAAAAGAACAACAAACTACACATGGTTTAAGCTAAATCTTTCTGAAAAAGATGAGGAGAAACCAACTTATTACAACACCATTATCAACCTTCATACGAAAAACCCTAAACCCGAAATCCGTTTCAATAGAATCAATTCAAGAAAACATCACCCAATTTCAGATTCCCCCAAAGTTCTCTACTTTATCTGGGTTTAATCCCACCCAACAAATTAGGTTTCCGATAAACCCCCAAATACACTTCATATGGAATTCAAATTTATGTTCTTCAGTGTCTTCTAATGAAACCAACAGCTGCTGCTGGAATTGTAATAATCAAAGGCCGTTTCTGATTTGTGAATCTTGTGGAAGCATTCAACCTGCTGATCATTCAATTGATTACTTCAAGATTTTTGGTTTGTAAGTGTTTTACAAACCCTGTTTTCTGATCATTTGTTAGGGTTTCATTTTTATTTGTCATTTAAATTAAATTTATTACTACTTTATGTGTTTGTAATTGCTTATTATAATGTCCCCATATATATTTTAGGATTTTTCTAGGCAGTTGACAATTGTTAACTAAAGTGTTGTACACAATGGTTATATATATTTACTTTAGAGTGACGGTTGTTTAATTGTACAACACGTTTATTAACGGCCGCTGTCGTTAGAAATTTCAATATTTTTTAAAGTATGTTATGAAATAAGTAGATAAACGATTTTAAGCAATGTTTGTTATTGATTTATATGTATTAAAAATGAGCAATAAGCACATAAACATTTAAAATACTCTCACACACACAATGAGATGGTAATAGTTACTATGAATTTTAATATGACAGAGAGAGGAAGTTTGATATTGATGATGGAAGCTTGGAAGGAACTTATAAAAGTTGGCAAAAGAAACTGCATCCTGATTTGGTTCACACAAAATCTAAGGTATATAAAGCTTTAATTTTCGAATTTTTTGTTTTTGATAACTTCTTTTTAGTGTTGTTTTATATGTTGGTTGTTGTTGTTGTTGTTGTTATGTAGGAAGAAAGAGAGTATGCTGCTGAACAGTCAGCTAGGGTTATCGATGCTTATACTACATTACGAAAACCTTTGAAAAGAGCTATTTATGTAGTAAGTACACTGAATATTTTATAACCTTATCGTGACTTTTAGATTAGTTATAGGCTTAAAGCTTATTTCTCATAAAGATAAATACATTATAGGTCATTTGATGATTTCAATGTGTAGCATAACTTCTAGAAATGTGATAATGTGTATGTAACTGTGTGTAACTGAGATCTCATAACGTCATAAACACTTATGATAGATGTAACATTGCCGTAGGCCTGTAATCGAACCGAACAAACACGAATGAAGCATGTTTGTGTTAGTTCATTAAGGTTTATCGAACAACCGAATGAACAAGCCGGACAAACGAACGGATTTTCTTGTTCTTGTTTGTTCACAAAGAACACTAACGAACGAACATGAACGCAGACACATGAATATATAAATTAATGCATTTGTTCATTAGTATGTTTAAAGAACACAAACGAACACAAACAAACACACACACACACACACACACACACACACACACATATACATATTTAACAGTATGAAACGACCAAAATTTGACGCTTAATTCTGACAGATGAACAGGTTGTATAAGACATGATATTATCTCATAGTTAAATTATATCAAATTTAGATTAGAGTAAAATTAGATATACAAATTTGCATTGATTTAAGTAAACTAGTAGTAAACAAACGAGCTTAAATGAATGTTAACGAACATGTTATCAAACAACATAAACGGATGAACGTGATTGTATGCTTATACGAACGTAAATTTTTGTTTATGTTTGTTTGAATGAGCGAACATAAACAAACTTCCTTCCGAATGCTTGACAAATATTTCGTAGAATGGTTCGTTCGCTTATAGGCCTCCATGGCGGACTATATTCTCATATGATCTACTACAATAACCTAGATTTTTGTTTTTTAATTTTACTTTTCTTGTGATATAATTACTCCTAATTTTATAATTTTAGGTTCTTTTTTCTCTCTTTTATTTCCTTGTATTATATAATTTGTTGATTGTTGATCGGTGTTGTATCCCTTTATTTGTTGTTCGTTCAAATTAATTGAATTGAAATGGCTCTAATTTTTAAACTTCTTCCTGCATTCTTAGATGAGTCTTGAAGGTATAGAGGTAGATGAAGAACAAACTGTCTCAGAACCAGAGTTGTTGGGAGAGGTACCATATTCTACTTTTCGTTTTTTTAGGAAAAAAAAAAAAATCTTTATTTTGCATTTTATAGGTCAAGTCAACGAAACTCATGTAGTGAAATATCCAAAAGTAACACTGTCTCCTTGTAGATTATGGAAATTAGGGAAGCCGTGGAAGAAGCCAACGACTCTCAAGCATTAAATAAAATCCACTCTGAGGTAAGATTACAAATAATTTGTGTGAATTGTTAATACTTCGATAATTTTTAACTAATTACTGAATGGTTAAACACAATTACCGCTGTATTTTATTGCAGATGGAGGTAAAACTGAGACGTTGGTTTGACTCCTTTGCAAATGCTTTTAAAAGTAAAGAATATGATGAAGCGTTAAAAGCAATCCAGAGGATGACTTACTATCATCGTGTGAATGAAGAGATTGTTAAGAAGCTCTAAAATATGTATTCTTTCTAGTTCTTTATTTATCGATGAATGGGCAAATAAGTTGCTGGCTTTTGGGACTTGGTCTTAGACTAGTTTTGTTACCCAGTGACATGAAACTTGTATAACATCATATTCTTTTGTTATATTGATTTCTTGAGGCCTATTAAAAGGCAAGAAAATAACATGAATGTTGTTGTATGAATTTATAAGATCTGAAAGTTGCATGGAATTTCAAGTACTTGGTCAGGGACATTTGGGTCTTAATGCTCTCTATGACTGCTTTTAGTTAGATCGGGCATCGAACCAACCTAACCAGACCCATTTGATTCAAGCCACCTTTTTGGTATCAGGTGTTATGTTAATCATCTTAATGTCTACTAATCATTAGGGGACACTTGTGTCCACCAATTGAAGTCAAAGTCAAAGGTTTTAGTCAACTTTTATGTGGTCAATCATGACTCTTTGAGATGCACAGGTGATTTTTCTTGAATGAAGGTTTTTTTATTTTACAAAATTACTTAAAAGGTCCCTGTGCCAACACATTTTTGCTTATTTTGTCCCTTCCAATTTATAATTGCAGAAGCAATCCTTAAAGTGAGTATTTTATTCTTCAATACATCCTTAGCCTTAACAAAAGTTAATTGTCTGTTAAGTTGAATATGTGAGTGATAATTGTGGTCCTTTTTTGGTTGTTTTTACTAGAAATAAATGAAAACCTGCTTGAAGTTTTTTTTTTTCTTTCATCCAGCTAGACTCCTGGATCATGGGTAGAAAATGTTGGTGGTGTGAACATGAGCGACTGCAACGTTCCGAAAAACAAAACGCTTTTATTGATTGGCCCTAAAAAGGATCTTGTAAAAGTAGTCTCATAAACAGGATATCAAAGGTGTTTGAAGATTACGAGTTTGCGCCAGAAAGTGCCCAAGTTACAAGTACTCATAAACAAAAGCATCAAATCTTTTAATTTAGCGGAAGATATTTAAAATGTGCTTCTAAGAACAAATCTTTTTCTTTGGTTGCTTTTGTTCGATGTATTTCGTATATTTTTGGGTGTTTGATTGGTTAATATGTTTGTATTTTCTTTTTCGAGATGTTAGGGAGGCTCGCTATAGATAGTTTTATGTTTAGTTGGTTGCTTTCTAGGCGCGAGTCTTCCCGTTCTCCTCTAGTCATTTTGTATCTTCTGTTGAGAGCGTTTTCCTTTGGAAAACGACCTCGTTTCTATATGAGTTTTCGTTTTTTCGCAAAAAAATAAAAAAATAAAAACTAAACAAAACATTGTCATCAAAATTTCTGGCATCCCCTGTTTCTATATGTGTGTATTAACAGGGAAGAAAATAAGGAACAGGGAACAAAAGAAATTTCTTCACTTAAATAAACTATTACAATACTTTAATCTCTTAATTCCTAGAAACACATATTAAACTACTACACCATAATCTAATTAACATTTAACATTTAACATTAGCATAATATAAAAATACTAAAATACATGTAAAATCATAACTTGCATCCATGCAAACCTCACATGATCTCATGAACAACTGACCCGATTAACCCAACTTGAGGCCGAATAGTGGAGCAACAACAACAAAGCAAAGCAAATCTCGATGATGATGCCCACCACCCATATTTTAGCAACCATCCATAGTTCTTGATAACCATAGAGAAGGATGACTGATGCATGATATGACACCGCCATGGCAATTACTGAAAGCATTAGAGAGAAATGTCCAACACTCATTCGGGTTGGCAAACTCACTAGAAATTTATCCTCAGCAAAACACGGAGTTAGGAGGACGGATAAAAAAAGCTAAAAATGCTGTAACTGAAGCAAATAGTGAGATTGCTTCTGATACAGCAAATATGATGAAGGCAACGTCTTGATGGTTTCCATGGCCTGATACCTTGATTGCTGCTACAAACACGGTTCTTGCACTCAATGCAGCAGCAATCATGCATAATTTGGCTTTGGTGGCCTCGCTCATATTTGGTATTTCTTTGAAAATATTCTATTCTCTTCAGTAATGTATGTAGTAGGGAAGTGTGTTTGTTCATTTCCTATGGAATTAATCATAACTTATTTATTTTAGAAATAAGGTAGTTCTTTTACTAAAAAAACAGAACAAGATAAATGTTACTTTAGGCATATATAGAAACAATGGACGTACTACGCGTGCTTCATTTTATTCTCTGTAGTAAGAGAATTCAAAGAGAACAAGCCATTAAGAAGTCATGAAGCTTTTTCTACAATAGGTAATAATCAAGTGTATGTGAGGCTCTTTTTTCTTCCCAAAAATAGATTATGTTCCTTCTTTTTATTAATGGTCCATGTGTTGTGTTAACACATAGGGAGTATTTGCTTATTTCGCAGAAATTAAACAATCCTTAAAGTGAGTATTTATTCTCAATTTCATCCTTAGCTGTAACAAAAACTGCCAATTAACATAAATTCTCTTATGACAGTGTCTTCGATGATATGTGAAAGCTCATCAAGATAAAATCTCATCTTATGAAAGAAGGAAGATCAACTTGTGATATTTGTGGTGACCGGGCTTTTAATACTGAAATGTTTAGATAGTAATTTTGCAAATACGTTTGGTTTCTAGTATTTTTAGTTCACATTTCGTAGGCAAATTTAACTGCTACATTTGCACATTTATATTTATTTTTATTATAATTATAATTATAATTATTAATTATTAAATTAATTATAATTATATCAGAGTACATTATTCGGACAAATTTAACTGCTACATTTACACCTACAATTATCCCACGTGAAAACTTCTTGCATTTGATCTTTCTTTCATCTTAAAGATCTGTTTTAATTGTCTGTGAAATACTGAAATTTAACTGCAATTGTTTTGCGTGATGGTGAATTAGGGGATAGTTTGGGCTTGAAGACTCTTAAGGCCACTAAGGGGCCTGTGGGTATTGAGCATGTTGGGCCCAGAGTATTGGATTCGGGCTCTTGTATTTCAAAGAATAACATTGTTTCTTTGGCGGTAATTCAAAGCATGACGGTTCTTCGTCAAACAAGGATGCTAATTTCTTCGACCGGGCAAAAAGAGATCTCAAACATGTTTGGATAGAAGGGAAACTGATTAACTCGAGCACGATTTCAAAACCGAAACAAAAACAAAAGAATAAGCCTAGGGGCCGAAAGGTTCATTGAGAGGAGTTTAGAAATTTCAATGTCGAGGGGATTTGAAGTTGTTTGTCCTTTTGGTTGTGGATACATTGTTTTCGGTTTGTTTGTAGTCGGAGTTTTTATTGTTCTTTGTGTTGTGTTTCATTGTTTGGTCTTTAGTTTTTTGCGTCGATTTCGATGTTTTTTGTGTTTGTTGTAGTTGTGGTTTTTGTGGCTTTTGTTTGTTTGGCCTCGATGGCTTGTGTTGTATTTGTTTCGAGGTTTCATTTTTTCGATGATTGTCCATGTTATAAAAATTCTACTTTTTGAAAAAAAAAAAAAATGGGTCATCTTCACTGTTAAAATCACATCAACAAATCTGAGTCTTTCTTTTTATTTTTTTGCTTGGGAAATTAGCATAAAATCTTTTGATTAGCAGGAGATATCTAAAACGTGATTTTTAGAACAAAACATTGTCATCAAAATTTCTGTCATCCCCTGTTTCTCAAATGATCTCGAGTTAAGAGGACTATACAATTCTCCTAAAATTTATGCATAGTTGATCATGGGTTAGATCAGGAAAAAAACAACCAATCTCTAAAGTCAATTGACGAATTTCATACCACTTGACATAAAAATTACAGTGGTTAAAGCTAAAAGACAATATAGAATGCCTACATGATAATTTAGAAATTTTTGCTCAGTTGGTCCCTCTATTATACCCCAAATCGCTGGTTTGGTCCCTCAGTTTTTAATTTGGCAATCAGAGTCCCTTTATTATTTTAATTTTGCAATTGGAGTCTTCCGTCTAACGGACATCCAAATCGAACGTTAACTCCCATCACGTGAGTTACACGTGATGGGTAATATCGGAATTAATTTTAATTCTTGGTACTGAATAAACCCAAACGGGTATGGTCCCCCACTTTTATCCACCGATTTTCACACTCATCCCTCCAAATAGTGTTAACCACGAAGTAAAACCTAAAAGCAAAATTGATTATCAATGGATGATTCAATGGATGATTCATGGACTATTCGTACATCAGAAACTGATCAAAAGGCTATCGACCAATTATACGGTATGTTTTATGCACCCAAAGCTCATAATTCTGTGGAACCCTAAATATTGTTTTGTTAACCCTAATCATCAGTGAGCATAAAGCATATCGTGCTGTGAGAAAGGCAACAAAGATGATTCAAGGGGATTATAAATCTCAGTATGCTGAGCTCAGAGATTATGTTTGTGAATTAAAGAGAGGTAATGTTGATACTACTGTTAAGTTTGAGGTTGAGCCAGGAACCCTAAAGTCTGAAACTAGGGTTTTCAAGAGAATTTACATTTGTTTGGGACCATTGAAGAAGGGTTTTAAAGCAATAGGTAGAGATCTACTTGGGTTGGATGGTGCTTTTATGAAACAACCTGCAACTGGTTGTATTTTGAGTGCTGTAGGGGTTGATTCAAACAATGGCATATATCCTGTAGCATATGCCATTGTTGAACAAGAGTGTGGTTCATCCTGGACTTGGTTCTTAGAGTGCTTGGGTCAAGATCTTGACTTGTCTACCAATTCTAACTTTACTTTTATCAGTGACAGGCAAAAGGTAAAAATTACTTGTTTAATTCATATTTAATTTAATTACATTACATTTGTTAATGGTTAGTTACTTTAACTTTTATTGTTTTATGCTGTTAGGGTTTAATACAAGCTGTTACAAATGTGTTTCCTTGTGCTGAGCATAGACATTGCCTTAGACATATTCATGGGAATATGAAAGGGGATTTCAGGGGTGTTGCTTATAAGAATCACTTGTGGAGATGTGCTAGTGTAACAACAGTTCCTGAGTTTGAGCAGGCTATGCAACAATTGAAGGAGTTTGATAATGAAGCTTTTGTTTGGTTAGCTAAAATTCCTGCCCATCAGTGGGCAAGGAGTCATTTTACAGGAAGGGCTGTATCAGATGTGTTGCTCAGTAACATGTGTGAGTGTTTCAACAGATGGTTAGTTGATGCACGTGACAAACCCATAGTTACAGCTTTAGAATACATCCGAGAGTATTGCATGAAGAGAATTGTTAATGTAAAGAAAAACATTTCCAAGACTAATGGCCCTTTAACACCTGCAGCCACCAAATTGTTTGAGAAAATCAAATCTGAGGCTCACCAGTGTACTGTCTTATGGGGTGGAGATCAAAGGTACCAAGTGAGTGGAAAAGTTAATCAATATGTTGTGGATATGGAGACTAGATCATGTGCTTGTAGAAAGTGGGAACTAACAGGGATACCTTGTAAGCATGCAATTGCAGTGTTTTATAACATGAGTGAAAATGGTTTGGAAACTGGTGAACCAGAAACATGGGTTCATCCAGTGTATTTGTTAGATACATGGATCAAAACTTACCAATACACCATTGAGCCATTGAATGGGAGAAGCTTATGGCCAAAGGCAGAAGGCATGTTCACTCTGGTATCACCAAAGACTATTTCCACACCTGGTCGTCCAAAAAAGAAAAGAAGGTTGTCCAAAAATGAAGTTGATGTCATTGGTGATAGTGGTAAACTTAGCTCAAAAGGTATGCTCATTTTATTTATTAATTACATCTAGTACCATTTCAATTAATATGGTATTTATTTTGTTAATATTTATAGGCAAGCTAAAGAAGTGTGGCACATGTGGTACTTATGGACACAATAAGAGTACTTGTACAGGTGAGAAGAAAAGAAGTGGGAATGTGGATAACAAGTGGACAAAAAAGACAGTGAAAGTTAAGCTATCTCCTTCAAAGAAGACAATGGTAGTTGGAAAAGGGAAGAAGAAGAAGTGAATGTTGGTGGTGGTTTGTGTTTTAATCATGTGTTTTATGTCTACTTAAAACTTGTTATGTGACTTGGTACAATGTTTGTATTTTATTAAGGTGTGTTGTTGTCTTTTGGTAAGTTTAAGCACATTTGGTAACTGGTACTACGTACTTATGTTGACTTTTGGAATCTATGACATTTGGTAATGCTTGTATGTTTGTCATTTCACTTTAGTTACAATGTATTGTCTGTATGTTTGTCATTTCACTTTAGTTACAATGTATTGTCTTGTGTTTTTGGTTACACTGTATGACTTTGGTTACAATTTATTGTCTACACTTGGAGTCATTGTCTTGTGTTGTAAGGTTACTGATACAGATATAAAACAGATGCAAAATTTAACAAAACAAGCTTCATTCCATTACCATTACCATTTTACAAAGTACATCATACATACACCACAATTTCAATGACTAAAAAAATAAATACCAAACACAATCCAGCTAAATATACACATCATCTTCCAATTCGTCTCTCTTTTTTCTGCATCTTTGAGCTTTTCATCCACTTCCATTTTGGCATTCATAAGTGTAGCTAGGGCATTGATTGTATTTGGAGGATCATACCAAGCAAAGAAGTCGCACCTAGTGATCTGAGCAACAACATAAACAGGAAATGCTAACATCTTGTTAATTATTTCATAAAATTCGAAACAACATAAACAATCTTACCTTTTTTTCACATGTATAGAATCGACGTCCAGGGTTAGATTCAGTGCCAGATATTCGAATTACACAAGGTCGACCACACCAGCATTCCATTGTTATCGATTTGTAGCTCCAATTTCTGATTAATACGTTATGTAAATGAATTAGGGTTTCAAGTGAGAAGAGAGTGAAAAGCGGAGGATGAAAGTGGGGACCTTACCCGTTGGCGTTATTAAATACCAAAAAAAAAAATTTAATTCCGATAATACCCATCACGTGTAACTCACATGATGAGAGTTAACGTTCGATTTGGATGTCCAGTTGACGGAGGGACTCCAATTGCAAAATTAAAATAATAAAGGGACTCTGATTGCCAAATTAAAAACTGAGGGACCAAACCAGCGATTTGGGGTATAATAGAGGGACCAACTGAGCAAAAAAGTCTGATAATTTAAGTAACATTATTTTATTTTATTTGTAACGAGTAACCCTCCTCTGAAAGAGCACATTGGCTCCGTCATAGCATGTAAACCTCGGACATCGGGAACACAAGCGTCATCCCGCTGCCGGGTAAAGTACCTTCCACTGTAAATCCATAATTCGGTTGATTTGGCTTTGTCAAAATCGAACCCGAGACCTACACCTTCACTAGATTTTTTGGTGGCCACTTGAGCTATGCTCAAGTGGTTGCAAAGTTCAAGTGGTTGCAACCGTATGTTATGTTAACAGGCTCTTTTAACTCAAATATAAAGTGTATTACGAGTAATCAACAAGGAGGAAAATAAGGAACAGAGAACAAAAGAAACTACTTCACTTAAATATACTATTACAATTCGTTAACCTCTTAATTAAAACCTAGAAACACATATCAAACTACTACACCGGCCATGATCTAATTATTGTTACATTATAAGTTAGACCCAAACCAATCGGGTTGGGCCTAACTTAACATTAGCATAATATAAAAATAAAATACATATAAAATCATAACTTGCATCCCATGCAAACCTCACATGATCATGAACAACTGACCCGATTAACTCAACTTTGGCGGAATAGTGAAGCAACAATGACGCACATCGGGATGAAAAAAACTACGCCCCATGCTGTAGCAAGCATCATTGAAGGATGAATGATGCATTATATGACACCATCATGGCAATTAGTGAGATCAGTAGGGAGAAATGTCCAACAAGCATTCGGGTTGGCAAACTCACTGGAAAATTATCCTCAGCAAAACGCGGAGTTAGGAGGACGGATAAAAAAGCTAAAAATGCCATATTTGAAGTAAACAGTGCGACCCCATCTGATACAGCAAATATGATGTAGGCAACGTCTTGATGGTTTGCACGGCCAGATACCTTGATTGCTGCTATAAACCTTGTTCTTGCAATCAATGCAGCAGCAGTGATACCTAATCTGGCATCGGGGGCCTCCCTCATATTAGGCATTTCTTTGAAAATATTGTATTCTCTTCAGTAATGTATGTAGGCAAGTGTGTTTGTTCACTTCCTATAGAATTAATCTACCTTATTAATCTTTGAAATAAAGTAATTTTTTTTTTTTTTTTTTCTAAATAAAACAGAACAAGATAAAAGTTATCTCAAGTAAATATAGAAAGAGTAGTACGTAGTAGCTATCACGAAGCTTTTTCTATATTAGATAATAACGTGTATGTGAGGCGTTTTTATTTTTTTTTCTTTTCCCAAAAATTGAGTATGTTCCTTCTTTTTATTATTCCTTCTTTTTATTACTACAACACTAAGGGATGGTCCAAAACAATTAGTTTAAAGTTGGATGAATTTTAGTTTGATAAGATTGATTGATTTTTAAAACGTATATATATTAATTTATTTATTTATTTATTTGTTTATTTTTTCTGGCAAAATAACGAAAACTTTTATAAAAACGGAAAACGTTTTTGAAAATAAAACGAATTTAACTAGATATACAAGAGAGAAATCCGATGAGACTCGTACCTAGAAAACAGCTATCATACTAATTATCTATACCGAGCCTCATCTAACTTACATCGAAACACTAACTAAACCAAAAACTAAACAAAACAATAAAAACGATCCATGAAGCCAAAAGTACGCTACGAAACATAAAACTAATAGAAAACGAACTCAAATATCCTTGATGAAAACGCCGAATTTTTTCGTTTCGGCGCCTTGAACTAACTTGTTCTTATGTTTTCGTTGATTCTTATTCTTAATCGGGATCTTGCTAGAATTAAAAGAATTAACTGTAACCAGTTCGCTCTCGGCCATACGCGTCAATAAACAATGACAAGTTCATTTAATTGATCTTATTTTTTTAAGAAGAGCTCTATACACAATAAACAATGACAAGTAGAGAGTAGTTTGATGTAAAAACATATGTGGATGGAATATATCACACGCTTTGTCACCCTTTTCTTTACACAATGTTGTACGCACTTAATGTGAGGAAATGGACAAATGGAAAACATTGTTTTATCTAACATATAAAAGAACTTGTATATGTCAGTTTTTTATACGTTTTAAATGATACCGAAAACTAACGGGGACAATAAATTAAAGCATTATTGTTTAATTTTATATCTGGATTTTGATATGGTGTGTTCATCATCGGTAAGCATATGATATAGTAAACCTACCAGACGAGTAAAATGAGTCAATTTCCATTTCATTACCACCCTAGCAAACACACCATAAGCTTTGTGAAATACTACGTAGCTATAAAAAATAGGAAAGGATGTGTTTCAATAAAACTTGAGCCACCTATTCTAATCCAACCTGTCCGAATGGCCCGCTTTAACTCTAAACCCGACGGTAATATTAGTTTCTCCTATCAATGAAAAGTAAGCTGCTAAAATGAATCCTTACAGCCCTTTGATGTTAAATCCCGCCTTTTTCCGTTTACTTTCCGTTTAATTATTTAAAGTCCGTTATATGATTATAACATCTTCCGTTAAAACGCGTTTTAAATTATCTCGTTTAGGTAATTCACGCACCCGCTTTGAAACTTGAGGGACTAACCTTGCCAAATGACAAAAAGTTTGACTAGGTCAACTAGTCAAACCCTTCTCCTCCACTCATCCATTCACCTCCCTTTTCTAACTTTTGATACTTCCATTTTCTCTCAACTCACTCAACAAGATTCATCATCTATTCAAGATCTAGCAAGCATCAATTCAAACAAATTACATATTTGGAATCCTTGCATCTTCCTCTTCAAATCCATACCAATTTTATTGCATTTGGGTAATTTTTTAAAAACACTAGATTTTGTGTTCTTGATGTTTTTAACTTATAGAAGTGTTAATTAGTGTCTATGGCTCAAGTCTAACATGAATATATGATTTGGATGCTTGTTCTTGTCATTTTGATGTAATTAGCTTAAACTTGAAATGAGCGTGCTTAATCTTGAGTTTTGGTGGATCATATGTTGTTAGATGTTAAAAGTGCATGTATTAAATGTGTTACTAGCATCAATAGCTTTAATTTGGTATGTAAGTTGACTTGGAAAAGCCTCATTAACATGATTAAGGATTTTATGATTGTTGGTTAGGGTTTGGTAGCCTTGAATGTGATTTTTGATGCATTAAAAGCCTTGCAATGTTGTTTGTAAGTGTTTAGTAGTATTGTATGTGTAATTACCTACGAAACAGCGTATTGTATGTGTGTAGTAAGTTTCCGAATCATCTTATGCGTTTTACGAACTTGAAACCTTGATAACGAGCTTTAAATGATCAATTGACAAGAATTCGATTATTTTAAATGATGTTTTGTTTGATGAGAAGTATTTAGTTGTATTCCTTGTTAAATTACCTTTTCAACGATATAAGATACGTGTTTTGAATGTTTACGGTTCATAAGTTATGGTTGTTTGAAGTTGGATTCGTTTAAGTGTTCAAAACTGCCAGACTTGCTGAACAGATACATGGAACGGCGCTCCAATACCTGGAGCGGCGCTCCAAATACTGCTGTCCAAAGTTTCACTTTTTTGTTTAATTCTAACTATGCTACGCACCTCCGATTAACATGAAACTTGTTCTAACATGCTCATATATGATTAAAAACTTCAGAAAAATAGTTCGGGACCCGACCCGAACGTGTTGACTTTTTCGTTGACTTTGACTTGACCAAAGTTGACTTTTGTCCAAACTTAACCAAATACTTATGCAATCATTCTAACATGCTTTTATACTTGTACCTTGCATGAAACTTGACAATTTGATTCACATGCTATAATAATCGAGTCGTAACGAGCCATAGGACTAATTGAACACTTTGACCAATCGTGTTTACCGTTATTGATACGACCTACTTGTTTAGGTCAAGACTAGCATTCGTTCTTGCACACGTTTACTTGTGAAGTACTTTTATACGCTTGCACTCAAGGTGAGATCATAGTCCCACCTTTTCAACAACTTTTACTTTTAAACTATGGGATGAGAAACATATACGTATCATACTTTTATGATTTGAACACAAGTACGAAAACAAACATTCCACAGTGAGTTAGAACAAAAAGCCTCAATTCAATTATCATTAGTTACACTTGCAGGGTGTAAACGTGAACTTATGTTATGTGATCACATTGGGCTTGACGAGCCCTCATTCGGACGGTTCGCTACCGTTAGCGGATGAAATATATTTTCGAGTATAGTGTATGTTCTATCACTACGTAACAAGGTACAAAACAATTAAGTCTTGATAATTGGGTGCTCGCGAACATACTTTTAGAATATAAACGATTTGGATAATCAACTATATTAAATCTTGTGGTTCAAAAACAACGTTACTATTACACCTATGATTTCACCAACGTTTTTCGTTGACAGTTTTCTATATGTTTTCTCAGGTCCTTGAACGCTAGGTGATACATGCTTCTGCACATTATTTTTGATACTTGCTTGGATGTCGAGTATACATGCATACGTGGAGCGTCTTTTGACTTAACTTAATTTGTGTCGCATGGGTTTCAATTGTACTTAAAACGTTGTAACATGTTTAGACTTGAACTACTTTGTAAACTTTGAAACATCTTTATAATTGAAATGAATGCGACATATTTTGGTCAAACGTTGTTTTAAAGACTTATGACCACGTAACGGGACCTAAGTAGACGGCGCCGTCAATGACGATTTTGTCGGGTCACTACAGATGGTATCAGAGTGTTGGTTGTAGGGATTTAGAGTTCATTGGTGTCAACCCGGAGACATAGGGTACATTAGTGAGTCTAGACTACAACCGGTATATAGACTTGAAATAGGAATTACTTGACTACTTGTGCATTTATACTCGGATTCTTCGATTCATATCTAACTTTTATTTCATCTTAATCTCATGTTGTTTAATTTGATTGACACGCCACCTTGACTTAGTGAAATAATGTCGAATGCACATATGAATTAGGGTAATATAATTTCCGGGATTATATTACGGTGACTCATGTGAACGTTCCGACATTATGACATAAAGAATTTAAGGCGAGTCAAGGAAAATTTTCTCTTTATCCTCATTCCATATCACGGTTAGTATTATTGAGAATACTAATCAATGATATTCTTGTGTTTTGAAGGAACAATGCCTCCTCGTCGTGTACCACGCAACGAAACTCCCGAACAAGCTCTTCAACGCATGTTAGCCACCGCCGTGGACGCGGCCATGGCTGGTCACTCATCCAACAATAACAATAACAACAACCACAACAACAATGGAGCCGGTAATTCAAACGAGGGATGCTCCTATAAAGCTTTCATGGGATGCAAACCTCACACCTTCGATGTAACCGGGGGACGGGTTGTGCTCACCCGATGGTTTGAGCAAACGGAAGCCGTCTTTAGCATAAGCGGTTGTCAGGACCAAGACAAGGTCAAGTACTCCACTCACACTTTCGCCGGTGTCCCTCTCACTTGGTGGAACACCTATGTGAAATCAGTGGGTACCGATGAAGCCCACGCCCTCTCTTGGACCGATTTAAGGGAAAAGATGATCATCGAATATTTCCCTCGTGAAGAAACCCTAAAGCTCGAACAAGAGCTAAGAACTCTAAAAGCGGTCGGAAACGATCTCAAGGCTTATAATCAACGATTTTCCGAATTAGCCTTGATGTGCCCAAACCTTGTGAACCCCGAGTCTTCAAGGGTTGAACTTTACATGGATGGTCTCCCAAAGAGCACCAAACACTGATTAATGTCATCCAAACCCACTAATCATCAAGAAGCTTTGAATATGGCTCGCAAATTGATGGAAATAGTGGACGAAATCGTAGTACTGGCACCTAAGGCCGAGGATAAATCGGGTGGCAACAAAAGAAAATGGGAAGCCACTCCATCAAGCAACTACCACAACAATGTAGAGACCCGTCCTAATCCATCCGGACGAAGTTCATATCGATTATAAACGATTCACAACAGTTGATTACATCGCGAGGTACTTGACCTCTATATGATACATTTTACAAACATTGCATTCGTTTTTGAAAAGACAATCTTTCATTACATCGAAAGTTGTCGGCATACATACCATTTCATAATATATCTAACCATAATTGACTTAATAATAATCTTGATGAACTCAGCGACTCGAATGCAACGTCTTTTTAAATATGACATGAATGACTCCAAGTAATATCTCTAAGATGAACAAATGCACAGCGAAAGATTTCTTTCGTACCTGAGAATAAAAATGCTTTAAAGTGTCAACCAAAAGGTTGGTGAGTTCATTAGTTTATCATAAATAATCATTTTAGATAGTATAATAGACCACAAGATTTCATTTTCATAAACATCATTCTCGTATCAGGCATTTCGCAAGCTGCATAGAGATAAAAATCATTCATATGGATTGAACACCTGGTAACCGACGTTAACTTAATGCATAGAATATCCCCAAAACAGAACCTCTCGTCTGTATAATAATCTCGAAGTAATAAAGCATTCGTACCCTGAATGGGACTTGTCAAGGTCCATAGATCTATCTTTAGGATTCGCGTCAATTCAGGGGCCATTTCCCTAAATTCTTAGGTTACCAGACTTGAAGGGCGATATTCGGTTTAATAATCCAACCATATAATGTAGTTTTTGAACTTGTGTCTATTTCGTAAAGCATTTATAAAACAGCGCATGTATTCTCAGCCCAAAAATATATAATGCAAAAGCAATTAAAAAGGGAGCAAATGAAACTCACAATAATGTATTTTGTAGTAAAAATACATATGACGACATTGAACAACTGATCAATGCAGGGTTGGCCTAGGATTCACTAACCTATATTAAATTATGTATATATATTAACATATATCACATTTAATCAACTGAGTTTATTTATATTATATACTGTATTAGGATTAATATCTTTATATATATATGATTATATATAAAATATTGTTACATAACTAATACTTTATTTGGTAAAATAATATTGATAATAGATAGTTGTAATATTTTTATAAAAATAAAAATACTAATAATAATAATAGTAATAATATATAATAGTATTGATAGTAAAAAAAATTGATAGTAATATATATAAAAATCTTGTTAAGGATAATATAATAATAAGTTATTTTATTTGTATAATAAAAACAATAATATTGACAGTAACACCTAATACTAATAATGTTTAATAATAATAGTAATAATATTAATGATAATTTTACTAATAAGGTTAAATTTTAAATAACATGATAATTTTAATTAATAATAATAATAGTTATATTCTTAATAATAATAATAATAATAATAATAATAATAATAATAATAATAATAATAATAATAATAATAATAATAATAATAATAATAATAAAGAAATAATGTAAATAAAAATGAGATAACTACCTCATGGTGATATGCTTCTAAAAAAATAAAAACCCAGTTAGGGCTCGAACACCCGACCTTTCGCTCCCTAACATCACCTCTAAACCATCTGATCTGCTATGCTTTTGTGATTTAAACTCGAATTTACAACTATATAACTCGTTTATCTAATGTTTCATATTAGTCATCAACCATCAAAATACCAATTCATCATCATTATTCATCTCGCTTAGCAGGTCTCACAAGTAGGTCTTGGGCTAACCAAAACAAACAGCCTAATGCATAAATCAATTCTTGTCTCTACAATTAAGAAATAGCTCACGGCCCAATCGAATTCCTAAGCCCACAGAACATATCGTGGCCTCCTTCTTCTATTCTGGTAACGTGAATGCAACTGGCAGCCACATAACAACATTAAGGTAGTTGGATATCAATCATTGTATTTGTATCACGTCACTTTCCAATACCCACCCACTAGAAAAGTTACCGACACTTGATTAAAAAAAAAGCTTTGTATAATTAAATAAATATTTAGGTAGGGTTATAAGTATCATCATCTTGATATCAACCATTGTTATTTATATAGCGTTATTCTTTTTATCGTTCAAAGAAAGTAACACAGCAACACTGCTGTAATCTTCGCAAAAGGTGAAAAACAAACAAAAATATAGTTGTGGGTGTCGTTATTCCATAGGTTGAATGTGTTTCGGATGTCACAGCAGCAACAAATAAGTTGCAACAATGGCTTTGTATCGGGGTTAAGAAGGTGGTGGTTTCGAAGGGATGCAGGGATTGAAGGTGTTTGTTTACCTTGAAGTGAACCACAATGGGGCCGAGGGTATTGGTGTTCGTTGGGGTTCATTGGATGGTTCTTAATCAATATTAGGAGTGAGAGAGAGAAGGATATAAGAGAGAGAGAGAGAGAGCAGTGGTTAAACGATTGAAGGTGTGGTTTTTTAGTCGTGCTTATTACAAGGAAACAGATAAATAGATGTTGTAGAAGGTGGTGGTTTGTTTGGGTTCGATGTGGTGGTGACGGATTCATTTGAGGAAAGATGAAGGTTCGGTGAAGGTGATGATATGGGTCTTGTTAGAAAAGTTATGGTTTTGTGATTCATTTAAATTAGAAACGGGGAGCGAGCTGCAGTTTAAATTCTCTCTTCTCTTTCCTTCGACTTGGGTGAACGGATGTTTATATAGAAGTAGGAGATATTACTACAACCATAATGATCCAATTATCGATTGTTTTGTAGTTGAACTTAATCGACACCAAATATTCGTTCAGTACAAAGAAAAATAAAAGAATATTAAAAAGTGAAATCCACTTCTAACTAATTTTGTTTGTGTTTTATTAGATGGAATCAAATTGTACTGGATTGCGGTTATAGGACAATTTACAACCTGGTTTGATAACGAAAGCAAACAAAATACGTAGTCTTACATATATACATGTATTTATTTGTATTTATATATGTTCTTCACGGTATTTATATATATTTATTTGTATATGTATTTATTTATATGTATATCGATATTCTATATATGTATATGTAATCATAAATATCTGTATCTGAATTTTATATAGGGTACCATAATCATAGTCATAATATCATTAATATTACAACGTTAATATTTAATATTAATATTCATTCATAGTAATAATAATAACAAAACTAGTAATAATAGTAATAATAGAGATAATAATAATATTTAATGATATTAATATCATAATAATACTAATAAGAATAATGATAATAACAATTTTAAATAAGATAATAATTTTAGTAATCAAATTAATAATAATACTTTTTAATAATCCTAATGATAATTAAATTTATAATTTTACTAATATCAATGATACAAATAATGATTCAATGATGTTAATATTAACATTTTTCTTTAATTATAATGAAAGTAATAATAATATTATTAACTATATTTTAATTTATAATTACTTTTACAATTTATTAATTGTATCATATTTACCTATTACATAATATATTGAATCTGTAATACTTATTAATTATAAATGTATATTATTATATTTATAATGTTACTTATGTATAGAATTTATTAATATTTATATATATATATATATATAATCATATATGCACTTCCATTTATATATATATTGTTCGTGAATCGTCGGAATTGTCAAAGGTCAAATGTATTCATGTAAACAGTTCTTAAAATTTCAAGACTCGGTTAAATTAACTTTGCTTATCATGTCGAAACTATATAAGAATAAATTTTAAATTTGATTGGAAATTTCCGGGTCGTCACAGTACCTACCCGTTGATCAATCCTTAATTAGCGATGTTACTTAATTACGGATTGAGTGCAATAAGATTATAATGGAGGATGGAATGTTTGATGATTATTTTGGGCCCCGATGATCGTCTTTCACTTTAACTATCAAGTGATCAACCACCCCGACCCGGTCTTGATTGTTAATTAGCATAATTCACCTTTGCGTGATGTAAAAATTCCTTGGGCAAGATCACAAGTGGAAATTACAAAGGCCTGGGCAAAATGGCAGAGAATCAACAACCACTAAATGAGAGGCCATGCTCCCTATTTATAGTATTCAAGATATCCGCGGTATGCGAGTTACTTAACTATCCGCGGAAACTCAGCGGATTAAACCGCAGTCCCTTATTAGTGCGAAAACATAACTGCTGATCTTATTTTCAACGAACACTTCATAACTTTGCCTTATAGTTCGCGCAGTTCTGCCCTTGGCCTTTAGCAAATAAAATATACATATACAATACTATGTATATGATCAAGTCCTCCCAGTTTATTATGATACATATCGCAAAGCAGATGTATCATGATAAACTCTAAAAATGCGCAGTTGTTGCAACTATCATCTGCACTTAGTCATTTTCGCATTTACTTAGTTACCGTTGCAGGACAAAAGTTACCGTTTGAGTTATCACAATGGATAATTAATACAAACGTTTACCACCCTTATTTCCCCTATATATATCGTGATTCTCAATCACTAATTTTCCACTTGCTTTCTCTACCATAATTCACAATTATATACATTCGCTATTAACCTTTACAAGTTCTTCAAACACAGCTTCTCCACTTTAATCAAAAAAGAAAATTGACGAGGTCGATCGTAAGGTTGATCCTAAAGCTTTAATTACAAAGTTGTTAACGAGCCCGGAGGCTAAATCGTCGGCATCTACCGAGCATC
Organism: Rutidosis leptorrhynchoides; assembly: GCF_046630445.1. Classification (NCBI taxonomy): domain Eukaryota; kingdom Viridiplantae; phylum Streptophyta; class Magnoliopsida; order Asterales; family Asteraceae; genus Rutidosis; species Rutidosis leptorrhynchoides. The sequence goes on from NC_092338.1 coordinate 348,849,360, forward strand.
AAATCAAACAGGAGAAACAGGCTATTCCCATCGTTGATTTAACCTCGAAATCACCAACATCGCAACCAAGTTCCACAAAACGACCGGTGCAAACACCACCAACATCGCAGAGCAAGAAACTCAAACAAAGAGCTCCTTTATACGATAATCCAATCACATCGGATTGTGAAGGAGATCAACAAACTGGTATAACGCAATCATCTTTGATTCATGCCAGTTTTTGTAATATTTATTGTTGCTATTATAATAATCGCATTGTTTTGCAGGAGGCTCGCCTTTCAATCCAGTTTTTCCTAGCCCTAATTCCGCCGCACAAATCACGGAGCTATTCCGCACTCCCCCTGACTCTTATGGGGTGCAGATTGATGGTCTGTCAGGATATACTTATGCATCAGCTGGCGCTGCTCTGGATCAGCGCCAACAAATGAAGTTAGCAATCCCCGGCGAGCTTTGCCGTGAATTCTCCAAACTTTCTGCGCTTGATGCGCACAACAGTTTTATTCAAAACTTCTACATGTGCTTCAACTCGGCGTACGATATGATATGCCGGCAAGAACAATTTTTCAATGTGCTTGGAGCTGAACAGCAGAAGTACAATGCTGAGAGAATCAAGGCTGAAAACAGCGAGAAACGCTGTGTTGATCTCTCCTATGTGCTCACCGCGGTAGATGAATTGAAGCTACAGGTGTCTACTGCAGCTGACAAACAAAAGAATTTTGAAACCATAATCTCTTCATTGCAAGAGGAGGTTTCAAGGCTTACTGCAGAGAGAGACACCGCTGTGGCCGCAGCAGCCTCCGTGAAGCTTGAGTTCACGCAACTCCGCCAACACCTACCGGAGTTTACTAAAAAGGTTCTCAATTCACGTCCCGTGAATGTTCTGTTTTCCACTTATGCAGCTGCCTTACGACTACGCAAGAGAGTAGAGTTTCTGGATGAAATTGCTCCACATTGCACCATACCAGATCCTCTGCCTCCCGCCATTGGAGATCGCGTTTGTTCACTTGCAGAGGCACGTGAAGCAGCTGCTACTGCACAAGCAAGCTTAGCGGATATTCCAATCGATAAAGTTACTGCAATAAGTCAACAAGATGATGCCACTTTAAAAGACATTTTTGAGCTTGACTTATCTAAGCTAGAATAAGATATTGTAGAAATTATCGCGCAGCTATCTCTGCGCCATTATCAATGAAACTTTATTTTTTCATATTTATTCGCGAGTACTCTTTATTTATATAGCGCTTTTATCAACAATATTCATAACACAAACTTGTCCTTTGCAATTTCCAATATATATTATTGTGCACATAATAAATGCGTACTTTTGTGAAACAATCTGTATGCGTATATGCTTATACGTTATGAATCTTCTAAGTCCGTCGAAACGATCCTTAGGCAATTAATCAGCATTGCGAAGCATCTAAGCATTGGCAAAATCAAATACTTAGGATATAAAATTTCTTTCGCAATAATTCGCATGCAAAAGTGGGCAATTTCATCACTTTGCTATTTAAACACTGCGAAATGCTATAGCATTATGAAACAAACTATAAAACATTTCATAATAATTCGCATTTCACAAATAAACTTTCCGCGTACTTTTACAAGTGTTTATTTTTAAAATTCCTACAAGCGTGATCAAGACTTGCAAAAATTTAAAAATAAAAACACCTAATAAGTGTATCAACCATATGCCTTAAATCCAATTTCGCACTTTGTTCATATATCCTTGATAGTTTTTTGCAAAGCTACGCGTAATATTGCTTTAACAAAACGGTATGCCACGCATTAGGTAAAATTCGGCCTTCCATATCAGCGAGCTTATATGAACCTGCGGCATTAATTGCCACAATTTGATAAGGGCCTTCCCAATTAGGACCCAATTTGCCAAGCTTTTCTGCTCTGCTTGCTTCATTGCTTCGCAGCACCCATTCACCTGTAGCGAAAGACAAAGCACGCACTCTTTTATTGTAATACTTAGCAATTTGCTGCTTATTATTCGCTTCTCTGATAGCAGTCATTAACCTCCGCTCCTCAATGAAATTCAGGTTTTAGCTCAACACAGCATCATTCGCTTCTTCTTCAAAGTTAACTATTCTATGCGTTGGTACCAGAATTTCTGCGGGAACTACTGCCTCAGAACCATATACCAAGCTAAAAGGTGTTTCCCCCGTGCTTTTCTTAAATGTTGTGCGATGTGCCCATAACACATTGGGTAATTCATCTACCCAGCCAGTTCGCTTTTCGCACAACCTCTTTTTAATACCGCTTACTATATCGCGGTTGGTTACTTCGCATAAACCATTAGCTTGTGGATGCGCCACTGACGTAAACTTTTGTATGATATTTAAATCAGTGCACCGTGTCTTAAAAGGATCTTTCGCTATTTGAGCACCATTATCGCTAACCAATTCTCGCGGAATGCCAAATCGGCAAACATTCCCATACAAAATTTCGCACTTGTACACCAGTAATAGTGCGAACCGCCTTAGCTTCAACCCATTTGGTAAAGTAATCGATTGCGACAATCAGGAATTTAACATTGCCAGGCCCTGCAGGAAATGGCCCTACAATGTCAATAGCCCATTTATTAAACGGCCATGGTGAACTAACAGGAATCATATCATGCCGCGGCATTCTATTCTGCTAAGCATGCCTTTGGCAATTTTTACAGCGTTTAACAATTTTCGCTACATCGCGGTATAGGGATGGCCAAAAGTATCCCATTCGCATAATTTTCACGGCGATAGTTTTGTAGCCTGAATGCAGTGCACAAGTACCATTATGCACTTCTTCTATAATCATTTCTGCCTCGATTGGGCCAACACAACGCATCATTGGTCCGCAATATGATTTGTGATATAAGATATCATCTTGAATGATATACATCGGTGCTCGCTCTCTTACTAAACGAGCTTCGCGACTATCATCTGGCAGAATATCACCGCGGATATATTGTAGAATTGGGTTCATCCAGTTTGGCTGTTCTTCTGTAACAGATGCGACCATTAAGTCACTATCTATTGATTTACTTGGTAATTCCTCAACCCATACTTGTTTTTGAAAGTGCGAGAACGTTAAAGCAGCAAATTTGCTCAACGCATCCGCCTTTTTGTTTTGGTTTCTTGGCACTTGTGCGAGTTCGAAACGCTCAAATCGCGCTGCCATTTCTTTCAATAGCTACAAGTATTTCTGCATAGAGGGATCGTGTGCTTCAAAAGATCTATTAAACTGATTCGCTACTAACTGCGAATCTGTAAAGACACACAGCTTAACAATATTCATTTTTCGTGCAATATTTAAGCCTGCGAGTAATGCTTCATATTCGGCCTCATTATTTGTCACATCAAAATTAAACCGCAATGCATATGTATGCTCCTCACCACATGGGCTTGCCAAAACCAAACCCGCGCCTGCACCTTCTGCGTACGAAGCGCCATCAGTAAACAAATCCCAAGTTTCACCGAGTAATGGTTTTAGCGCGGTTCGCTCATTAATCACCTCTAACTCGCCAGACATTTCAGCGAGAAAATCCGCCATAACCTGACCTTTTTCAGCACTACGCGGAAGGTAAGATATTTGATAAGCACCTAATTCTACTGCCCACAATGCGAGTCTACCAGATATCTCTGGTTTGGTTAAGACTTGCTTGATTGGCATATTAGTTAATACATGCACTGGATGCCCTTGAAAATACCTTCATAGCCTTCGCGTTGTTAAAATAAGCGCATACACAAACTTTTCAATCGGCGCATAGTTTATTTCACTTCCCGTAAGAGCTTTACTAACAAAATACATCGGCTTTTGTATTTTGTTCCTTTCCGCGATCAAAACTGAACCGAAAGCTTCGTTTGCCACTGAGATATAAAGATAAAGAATTTCGCCCTGAACTTGCGCTGTTAGTGTAGGCAAAGTTTTCAACAACTTTTTCATCTCTCGAAACGCGGTTTCCGCTTCGCTGGACCAAACAAAATTCTTTTGCTTCAAGCACCCTTTTAGAGTTTTGAAAAATGGCAACTGCCTTTCGGCAGCTTTAGACAAGAAACGCGTTAATGCGAGTTTTCCCGTCAAACTTTGCACTTCTTTAACCATTTTTGGCGCGGTCATATTTTCTATAGCCGCGAGCTTTTTCGGATTAGCTTGAATACCTTGTTCTGTAATGATAATGCTAAAAGTGAACATATATTTCATAGCATTATTCCTCAAGAAAGACAAGCTTTTAGTTGCAATTGTCCTATTTACAAGTGATATTCGTTTAAATAATAAAAGGTGAAGACAAAAGACAGATTCGACGAATTGAAGACGCAAACGACCAAAAAGCTCAAAAGTACAAAATACAATAAAAGAGGTTCCAATTATTGATGAGAAACGTCTCAAAATTACAAGAGTACAAGATTCAAAACGCAAAGTACAAGATATTAAATTGTACGCAAGGACGTTCGAAAATCCGGAACCGGGACCAGAGTCAACTCTCAACGCTCGACGCAACGGACTAAAAATTACAAGTCAACTATGCACATAAATATAATATAATATTTAAATAATTCTTATAATTATTTATATATTATATAATATATTATAAACCGTCGGCAAGCTAGGAGCCAAGGCTGTGTGAGCTGTAAAAACAAACTCCGCGAGTTGCGGAGTTTGAAGAAGAAAAATACCGCGAGTCGCGGAGCCCCAAAATATGAAACTGCCTATAAAAGCTCATGCATTCTGATCGTAAAAATATCCAAAAAAATCCATCCATCCTCTCTATATATATACGTAAATATTTATATTTATATTTTAATTTTAATTTTAATTTTAATTTTAATTTCTAATAATAAGGGTATGTTAGCGAATGTTGTAAGGGTGTAAGTCGAAATTCTGTCAGTGTAACGCTACGCTATTTTTAATCATTGTAAGTTATGTTTATATTATTTTCATTAATGTCTCGTAGCTAAGTTATTATTATGCTTATTTAATGCCGAAGTAATCATGATGTTGGGCTAATTACTAAAATTGGGTAATTGGGCTTTGTACCATAATTGGGGTTTGGATAAAAGAACGACACTTGTGAAAATTAGACTATGGGCTATTAATGGGTTTTATATTAACTAAACAATACCTTGTTAATTTAATATACAAATTTATAATTTGACATATTTATATATAACCACATACGCTTGACTGGGTACGGTGGGCGGGATATCTATAAATACCAATAATTATTCATTTTACCGGACACGGAACTGGATTAATAGTTAATAGACTTGTTGAAACAGGGGTGAATTACATTCAAGGGTAATTGGTGTAATTGTTAACAAAGTAGTAAAACCTTGGTTTACACGCAGTCGATAACCTGGTGTATTCATTAAACAAAGTATTAAAACCTTGTTACAATTCGAATCCCCAATTAGTTGGAATATTTGACTTCGGGAATAAGAATAATTTGACGAAGGCTTTCGCTCTTTATATTTATGACTGATGGACTATTATGGACAAATCCGTATGGACATATTAAATAATCCAGGACAAAGAATAATTAACCCATGGGAATAAACTAAAATCAACACGTCAAACATCATGAATACGGAAGTTTAAATAAGCCTAATTCCTTTATTTTTATATTTAATTGCACTTCTAATTATCGCACTTTTATTTATTGTTATTGTATTTAATTGCACTTTTAATTATCGCATTTTTTAATTATCGCAAGTTTATTTTATCGCACTTTTATTTATTGCAATTTCATTATCGTTATTTATTTTACGCTTTAAATTAAGTTGTATTTATTTTTAATATTTTACATTAGGTTTTAACTGCGACTAAAATTTTTAAAATCGACAAACCGGTCATTAAACGGTAAAAACCCCCTTTTTATAATAATAATATTACTTATATATATATTTGTATTTTTATAAATTAAACTAATATAGCGTTAAGCTTTGTTTAAAGATTTTTCCCTGTGGAACGAACCGGATTTACTAAAAACTACACTACTGTACGATTAGGTACACTGCCTATAAGTGTTGTAGCAAGGTTTAAGTATATCCATTCTATAAATAAATAAATATATTGTGTAAAATTGTATCGTATTTAATAGTATTTTCTTATAAAATTTAATAGTATTTTATACCCCTTAGCTTTAACCATCAAGTATTTTTGGCGCCGCTGCCGGGGAATAAAATCTAGCTTAAAAGCCGGAAGCGCAACGCTAATATAAAAAAAAAAATTTTATTTTTAGTTTACTTTTATAAAAATACATTTATGTAAAAATACGTTTTAAATATTCGAAAATATAAAAAGAAAAACAAAAACATAAATATTTGTAAGAGTTTGTTAAATATTTAAGTTTTATAAAGTTTCTTTATTTTTATTTTATAAAAATATAAGTCTTATTTAAATATTTTGTTTTTATTTAAAACTTAAAAAAAATCGAACGAAAAATATATATATATATATATATATATATATATATATATATATATATATATATATATATATATATATATATATATATATATATATATATATATATATATATAATTTTTTTTATTTCTATTTATAAAATTATAAAGTATTTCTATTTTTATTTTAGTTTTTAAAACATAAGTTTTTATTTAATTTATATAAATATTTTATTTAATTATTAAAACAGAAAAATATAAAAAACAAATAAATAAAAAAAACTGACCTGTCGAAAACTTGACCTGTCTCTTTTGAACCTGTAAACTCCGCGACTTGCGGAGGTTTTGAACTGGGATCACCGCGACTCGCGGAGTTCTCTCTGACAGGCCACAGGAAGCCCTAATCTGCATTAATTACGGGTTTTTATTATTATTATTTAAATTAAACCCTAATTAGGGTATTTTTATTATATAATTTAGTTTTTATTTTTATTTTATATTTTAAGTTTAATTAGTTTAATTAGTTTATAAAATTAATAGTTTTATAAAATAAATAATATAAAAATAATATTTTTATAAAAATTGTACTTTTCACAACTTTTAGTGTATTTTTATATTTTGTTCCTTTTTAATTGTTTTAGCGTAATTTTTTGTATTTTTCGCTCATATTTTGTTTTAATCCATAGTTTTTGCCATAGTTATTTTTACTTCTAGATTTTTAAGCTTTGCTGAAAAATCCCTTAAGTGCTTTTTCTTTAGACTAAGATTTAGGTGCTTTAGAATTTTGCGACGCCTTTTTAAGTTTTAGTTCCTTTTTAAGTTATTGCCATTTGGGATATAGTTTTACTTGTAAGCTTTAATATTTTTAGACGCAACTTTTAGTTTTTAGTTTTTAGTTCCTTTTTAAGTTTTAACGCGCTACTTTCTTACTTTTATTTTTCGACGCCTTTTTACCTATGTATCAATTATCACTCCAATTAGTAATCTCAATTTGCAATTTTAATTTTAAGTTAGTGATAATAATAAGGTTGGGTTAGTCGAGTGTTTTAAAGTTTTATAGTCATTCTCTTTTTCTTTCTTATTTTTCGACGCCTTTTATTTTTCAACCCTTTTCTTTTTCGACCTTTTTCGACGCGCTCTTTTTCTTTCTTATTTCTCGCCATTCTAGTTTTAGGACATAGATTTTTATTCTACTTCTTATCTAAATTTCTTAAAATTACGAAAATTTATTTTAAGTGGTTAAATTGATAGGCATCAAAATTTTCTGGTTCGTAGTAATAGTTGGATTTGTACGTGGACCGGGTTATTGGAGCCAAACAGTACTCAATTATATTGAGACCAAACGAATCCTGCCCCTCTGCTGCATCTTTTGGCTATTCGAAACGTGGGCAAAATCAGAAAAGTCTATTAATTGGATAACTTATATAATTTTTCTTTCCTTTTAAAAACTAATAGGATATTCAGTAAATGCACCGATCAAGACGTTCACCAACTTTTGTACGTTCACCACCTGTAACTCGATCAAGACATCTAGCTAATATTGTCGCCGTTGATTTTTCTTTAGAATCGTCATCCAGTCGACCAAGTACTCCAATTCAAATTTCCGATAATCCATTTTTTGAACCCGACCTCACAATTGAGAATCCGGAGAATATTCAGGGACAATTCATAGATCCTGAACCATTAATTTTTCCTCCGGAACCACCAATCATTCAAACAGAGATTGTTGAGGAACGAACCATTAAATCAGAATCCTCTAGTGATTCAGATTCAACAAATTCAATTATGGAGAATCTGGAACCTTTAAGTATGGAAGACCGAATGAGAGCTAAACGCACTGGCCAAGGTCACGCAATTACTCATCCTGACATTAATGCGCCAGATTATGAAATCAAAGGACAAATTCTACATATGGTGACTAATCAATGCCAATTTAGTGGTGCGCCAAAGGAAGATCCAAATGAACATCTTCGTACCTTTAATAGGATCTGCACACTATTTAAAATCCGAGAAGTTAAGGATGAACAGATATATCTCATGTTATTTCCCTGGACTTTAAAGGGAGAAGCCAAAGATTGGTTGGAATCGTTACCTGAAGGAGCGATTGATACATGGGATGTTTTAGTTGAAAAATTTCTTAAACAATTCTTTCCGGCATCTAAAGCCGTAAGACTTCAAGGAGAAATTGTTACGTTCACACAGAAACCAAATGAAACTCTATATGAGGCATGGACAAGATTTGGAAAGTTATTAAGAGGATGTCCGCAACATGGTTTAGACACTTGTCAAATAGTACAAATATTCTACCAAGGATGCGACATCACTACAAGGAAAGACATCGATATAGCAGCTGGTGGTTCTATTATGAAGAAAACCGAAACTGATGCTTACAAAATTATTGATAACACTGCTTCCCACTCACATGAGTGGCACCAAGAAAAAGATATCGTTAGATCATCTAAAGCAGCTAGAGCCGATTCTAGCCATGACTTAGATTCCATTTCCGCAAAGATAGATGCTGTCGAGAGACGAATGGAAAAGATGACTAAGGATATACACTCAATACGAATTAGTTGTGAGCAGTGTAGAGGACCACATTTGACAAAAGATTGTCTCAGTATTGAACTAACAATGGAACAAAGAGAGAATATTTCATACATAAACCAAAGGCCTGGAAATAATTATCAGAATAATTATCAACCGCCAAGACCAATCTACAATCAAAACCAGAATTATAATCGCAATGTTCCATACAACAACCAACAAGGTCCAAGTAATCAACAAGTATCCAATAATACTTACAACCAGCAAAGACCTAATTTTCAAAACAAACCACCACAACCCGATGATAAAAAGCCGAATTTAGATGATATGATGACGAAGCTAGTTGAAACTCAAACACAGTTTTTCACATCTCAGAAACAAACCAATGAACAAAATGCTCAAGCATTTAGAAATCAACAAGCTTCTATTCAAAATCTGGAACAAGAAGTGAGTAACCTAGCAAGGTTAATAGGTGAAAGAAAACTGGGAAGTTTACCTAGTGATACAAATGCTAACCCCCGGAATGAAACAGCTAAAGCCAATACCACAAGAAGTGTTACAACACTTAAACCACCTGAAATACCTGTAACTTCTGATGAAGCTATTCCTACTCCACAAGAACCACAACCTGAACAAGATAAGGAAACAGAACCGGTAGTTGAAAAGGTTAATGAAGATAACATAGTTAAGGCTAAACCTTATGTTAAACTTTACCAACCACCACTTCCTTACCCTAGTAAAATGAAAAAAGAGAAACTTGAAGCCGAGCAATCCAAATTCTTGGATATGTTTAAACAGATAAATGTAAATCTTCCTTTCATTGATGTGATTTCAGGAATGCCTAGATATGCTAAATTCTTGAAAGATCTGATCATAAATAGAAAGAAAATGGAAGAACTCTCGGCTGTTACTATGAATGCTAATTGTTCAGCAGTGCTGTTGAATAAGATACCAGAAAAACTATCTGATCCAGGAAGTTTCACAATTCCATGTATTCTGGGTAGTCTTAGTTCGATAGAAGCATTGGCAGACTTAGGTGCTAGTATAAATTTAATGCCGTATTCACTATACACTAAACTAGACCTTGGAGAATTGAAACCAACAAGAATAAGCATATAACTAGCCGATCGATCAATAAAATATCCTAGAGGGATAATGGAGAACATGCTAGTTAAAGTTGGTACTTTAGTATTTCCAGTAGATTTTGTTGTTCTGGACATGGAAGAAGATTCTCAAGTTCCTCTCATATTAGGAAGACCATTCTTAAACACGGCTAAAGCAATGATAGACGTGTTCGGTAAGAAACTGACCCTAAGTATAGAGGACGAGAGTGTTACCTTTTCAGTTGATAGAGAAATGCAACAACCGCAATCTGCAGATGATACATGCTATTATATTCAAACTATAGATTCACATGCAGAATTGTTAGAAGAATTTCCAGAATTACAAGGAACAGGAGAATGTTCTTTAGGAGAAGGAACTGAACCAATTGATGAAGCTGAAATATTAGCTACACTTATAGCTAATGGATATGAACCAATAACAGAAGAAATTCAAATGCTAAAAGAAGACGACAGATATCGATATAAATCATCGATAGAAGAACCTCCGACATTAGAGTTAAAGCCACTTTCAAATCATTTGGAATACGCTTATTTACATGGTGAATCTGAATTACCTGTAATAATATCGTCTTCTCTTACTGAAAATGAAAAATCACAACTCATTTCTGTGTTGAAAGCTCATAAACCAGCCATTGCATGGAAGATTCATGATATTAAAGGAATAAGTCCTTCGTATTGTACACATAAAATCCTTATGGAAGAAGGTCATAAAACGTATGTGCAACGCCAACGAAGACTAAATCCTAATATGCAAGATGTTGTTAAGAAAGAAATTATTAAAGTGCTAGATGCAGGTTTAATTTATCCAATTTCTGATAGTCCATGGGTAAGCCCAGTTCAATGCGTGCCTAAGAAGGGTGGCATGACTGTCATTACAAATGAGAAAAATTAGCTTATTCCTACTAGGACTGTAACAGAATGGCGTGTATGTATTGATTATAGAAAATTAAATGACGCCACCAGAAAAGATCACTTTCCCTTACCTTTTATTGATCAAATGTTGGAAAGATTAGCCGGAAATAGTTACTATTGTTTTCTTGATGGTTTTTCCAGATATTTTCAAATTCCAATAGCACCCGAAGATCAAGAGAAAACCACATTCACGTGCCCTTATGGTACTTTTGCTTACAAACGCATGCCATTTGGACTTTGCAACGCCCCTGCAACCTTTCAAAGGTGCATGATGGCGATTTTTCACGACATGATAGAAGAATGCATGGAAGTTTTCATGGATGACTTTTCAGTCTTCGGTGATACATTTGAAACATGTCTAGCTAATCTTGAACGAATGCTTATTAGATGCGAACAATCAAATCTAGTACTTAATTGGGAGAAATGCCATTTCATGGTTAAAGAAGGCATCGTTCTTGGACATAAAATTTCAAAGGAAGGAATTGAAGTGGATAGAGCTAAAGTAGATGTAATTGCTAAACTTCCACATCCCACCAATGTTAGAGGAGTTAGGAGTTTTCTAGGGCATGCCAGTTTTTACCGACGTTTCATAAAAGATTTTTCTAAAATTGCCACTCCTATGAATAAACTTCTAGAAAAGGATGCTCCATTCATCTTTTCAGATGAATGCATCAAATCTTTTAATATTCTTAAAGAGAAACTCACTAATGCGCCGATCATGATAACACCAAATTGGAATCTACCATTCGAACTAATGTGCGATGCAAGTGATTTTGCAATGGGAGCCGTTTTAGGACAAAGGATTGAAAAACGATTTCAACCTATTTATTATGCTAGTAAGACGTTACAAGGAGCACAAACGAATTATACAACTACTGAAAAATAACTCCTTGCTATTGTCTTTGCTTTTGACAAATTTCGTTCATATCTCGTTCTAGCTAAAACGGTGGTCTATACTGACCATTCTGCTCTTAGATACCTATTTTCAAAACAAGATGCCAAACCAAGATTAATCCGTTGGATCTTACTCTTACAAGAGTTCGATATTGAAATCCGAGATAAAAGAGGAGCAGAAAATCTCGCCGCTGATCATCTTTCTCGTCTTGAAAATCCTGATTTAGAAGTTCTAAATGAATCGGCCATACAAGACAACTTTCCTGATGAATATCTATTGAAGATAGATTATAATGAAATTCCATGGTTTGCAGACTATGCAAACTACTTAGTATGTGGATTACTTGAAAAAGGATTGTCGTACCAAAAACGAAAGAAATTCTTCAGTGATATAAAACATTATTTCTGGGAAGATCCACATTTGTTTAAAAGTTGTCCCGATGGAATAATACGCCGATGTGTATTTGGAGATGAAGCTAGTAAAATTTTAAACCATTGTCACACAGGACCGACAGGAGGGAATTATGGGCCTCAACTCACAGCAAGAAAAGTTTATGATGCTGGATTTTATTGGCCAACAATTTACAAAGACGCACACCTTCTTTGCAAATCCTGTGATGCTTATCAAAAGGCCGGAAAAATAAGTCAACGTGATGAAATGCCACAAAATGTCATTCAAGTATGTGAAGTATTTGACATTTGGGGTATTGACTTTATGGGTCCATTTCCAAAATCTCATAATAATCTCTACATTCTCGTAGCCATTGATTATGTATCTAAATGGGCGGAAGCACAAGCTCTCCCAACTAACGATGCACGAGTTGCAGTCAACTTTTTAAAACGTCTTTTTGTAAGGTTTGGAACACCGAAAGCTTTAATAAGTGATCGGGGAACTCATTTATGTAATAATCAACTTGAGAAAGTTCTTAAAAGATATGGAGTAACTCATAAAATCTCCACCGCATATCATCCACAGACAAGTGGACAAGTTGAAAATACCAACCGAGCTTTAAAACGTATTCTAGAGAAAACCGTAGGAACAAATTCGAAGGAATGGTCCATTAAATTGGAGGATGCACTCTGGGCTTTTAGAACAGCCTACAAAACTTCAATTGGAACCACACCTTTTAAACTCGTTTACGGAAAAGCATGTCATCTTCCAGTAGAAATTGAACACAAAGCATTTTGGGCTTTGAAGACATGTAATCTTGATTTACATGAAGCTGGACGTCTACGGTTAAGTCAATTAAACGAATTAGAAGAATTAAGACATGAAGCATACGAAAATTCGTTAATCTATAAGGAAAGAACAAAGAAATGGCATGATAAAAGAATCAGAAGTTCAAAAGAATTTAAAGAAGGAGACAGAGTTCTTCTTTTCAATTCACGATTCAAGCTATTTCCTGGAAAATTGAAATCAAGATGGTCTGGACCTTTCATAGTCAAAAGAGTTTTTCCATACGGAACAGTAGAATTAATAAATTTAAATGGGATTTAATTTAAGGTTAATGGTCACAGAGTGAAATATTACATAAATAGTCCGATGGAAATTGACAACGAAGTTAATCACAATTTCGATACCACAGCTAACTAAGTGTGGGGAGAATCAAGTCTCTAAAGGATAATATGTATTTCTGTTAGAGTTAGATTTTCTGTTTTCGTGTAGTTCTCGAAAATGGAACCCGAATGGTCTTTCCCTAGCAGACCCTAAAGAACTAGTCTTCTCCCCCCATTCTGAATTTTTATTTTTTTTAGGTTTTTACGAAATGAAGACTTCCTGTGAACTAAACCATGGTCTAATACTACACGCTTTGATCACTAAACGTAATAATGACACACTACCGAGTGAAATAGTATCATTAATCAGAGGTAAATTGGACGGAGTAAGAAAAGAATCTAGATGCGAAGATAATAAGTTACAATTTGGTAAAGGAAAATCAAAATCCGCAGCGAAAAGAAGAGCACGACACCTTGAAAAATGTCACAAATGCGGAAAATGGTCACACGAAGGTAAATGTTCAAATAATCAAACCTATTCAAACACCGAATTTGTTACTTTATGCAGAGATGGACCGTTCATATGTTTAGAAGAAAAAACATTAAATGCTCGAGGTTACGCCTATGTAGCCATGGAAAATCAATTAGTCCGACTATCTTATGAGTGGGCTAGAGCATATCATTAAGAAATATATTTCACAGGTAAGTCTGTACAGTTTTTTTTTTTAACCTTTTGATAATAAACGATAATTTATTCGCTATAAAGTATTAAATTGGTATTCATTAAAATTAGGTCTTGCGATCGAAATTATTGATATCATACAAAAATTTATTACATCACTGCGAAATTTAACGTTTATTCTTAAGGTATAAATATCTTTAATCAATCTACCCAAAATATTTCAAAAATTCGTCACGAGTTAAATTAGGTCATGGAACCGAAATTACTTTACCGAAAAGAGGGGCGCATATTTTTGATAATATTTGATTGATTAAAGTGGGATAAAAGCCAAAAAGATTTTTAATTTTATTTTTACCATATTTTTAAAATTAATATTAAATTAATATTGTGCAATTTTTTAAAATTAATATATTTAAGATTGTAAATATTTGAAAAATTAATATTTTTAATATAAGTTTGTATGTATAAAAACAAAAATATAATATAAGTTTGGTGTGAATTTTGAATTTTAATTTTATGCATTTTAAAATTAAGTTTGGTGTGAATTTTTAATTTTATGCATTTTAAATTTAAGTTTGGTGCGAATTTAAAAACAAAAATTTACTTTATTTCGCTAAGTTAAAAATATGATTTTTAAAATTCGTCGTAAGTTGAAGACTAGGTCGTTGAACCGAAATTACTTTACCCGAGGGAGGGACGAGAACTTTTATAATCATTATTTTTAATCTTATTGAATTAAAGTATGCCAAAAACATTAAAAAACCAAAAAATCTTTACTTTTAAAACCGCGCTTAAAAATTACAAATTTTAAAATTTTGTCGAGGGACGGACTAGGACATCGTTCCGAAACGACCTCGTCCTAAATAACAAGGGAAACAAAATTTTATAATTAATTAATTGTTTTATAAGTTAAGGTTTTTATAAAAAAAAAAAATACAAACATCGCGACTCGCGGAGTTTGTAATGTGCAAACACCGCAAGTCGCGGAGGACCAAAATTCTAGAAAAAAATATAACGCTGGAACAGATCAGTCAACACACAAGCACCCACAAAAACTGCGAAAAAACCCGAAAAAACACTCACGAAAATCAAACTTTTTCACCATTTTTGATCAAATCTTTTACAAAATCATGTTGAGAAGGATGCTATCAAGGAATTACTCAAGAAAAACGGTAAATTTCTACACCAAAACACCCTTTAATCCGAAAATTTAGTGTTCTTGAGCAAATTTATACCCAATTCGATTTTGATGCTTTTTAGTGTAATTATGCTTAAATTGCTTATGTATTATGCTTGTATAACCTAGATTGATGCTATTTAACATGATTAGAAGACTTAAACTTCAAATTTTGAGTAATCTAGGGTTTGTGTTCTTGAGCAAATTTGGGGCTTTTTGATATAAACAGGTTATGGCCGATTTTTGTCATGAATTATTGCTAAATTAAGTAATGTAACATGTTTAGGTAGTTAAATGATCCAAACTTTGAGCCTAAACATGATTTTTGAGAATTAAAGTGGACTTTTTCAAGTCTAAAATTCATGAACTTGATTTTTGAGAGATAATGCCATTTGAAACTTGTTTAATTGCTAATAATGATTATTTTGACATGTTATTTGAGTTGAATGCTTATGAACTTGGCGAAAATTTTCGTATATGCTTATTTGAAAAAGTGTAGATTTGATAAAAATATGAAAATGAGCATAAGTTTGGTATAAATTGAACATATCATTGTAATTATTTTGATTGATGATTTTGCTGACACTAATGCATATTTGGATGCACAAAAATTGTGTTTGATGTGTTTTGCAGACTGAAAGGGGTGAATCTTCATCCCAAGCTCGCATTGCTCCTCCTGAGAATGCGGAACAACAGGATGTTGATAACTATTACAAACAAGATATACCTCATCCAGTTATGACATTTTCAGATATGCACGTGGAAAATTTGCACCCGAACTTGAGATTAGACAGACGTTGGATAGATTATCCAAAATACCAAAGGAACTTGCACACTCTTCATTCTAAAGCTGTTGAAGTACCTAGGGTAATAGAATGGGAACCGTTAGAAACCGTAGAATTGGCCGAGCCAACTAGAGAATTACTTACACAGAGGTATGGTAATTCTACTTTTAACGATTGGGTACGTTTATTCAACATGCGTAGACCTGTATATAAAGTATGGTGTGAAGAATTATTGTGTAGTATAGAAATAAATGATCGGGTAGCTAGTTTAACCGATCGAACTTTTATCAGATTTTTGTTTGGAGGTTCGATGCGCCACATGTCTCTACTAGACATGGCTCAGGCCTTACGTATATATACGCCTGAGGAGCTAGCATCTGCCGATTATCGAGGGTTGATATTGAATGGTAGGAAGATTGATGAAAATTTTGATACGCATGGTGTATGGAGTCAAATGACTAGCCATCACCGATTTAAAGGGGGAAATTACTCTTATTTGGATATAGATAGAGCTGAGTTAAGAGTAATTCATAGGTTTCTAGCGAACTCGATTACACAGCGAGGTAAAAATAAGGAAAAGGTAAATGAACAGGATTTGTTTTACCACATGTGTATTCGAGACTCACAAAGCGCTGTAAGTATACCTTATTGTGTGGGTTATTATTTATTAGCTATGGTTAGGGGATGAGACCGCACAGTATAATAGGAGGTGGTATATTTATTACATTAATTGCTGAGTATCTCGATGTGGATATAAGTCGGGGGGATTATTAATCGAAGAACCAGAACCGCACGATACAATTGGTTTAAATGTATATCATGGTGCTAAGGTTTTGAAGAGGCGAAATAACGCCGCAGTAAGATATAATGGAAGACATCCACATGTTGAGAGAAATCAACAGCCAGGTAATGTGGGAGGGGGAAATGAAATGACAGAAATGCAAAGGTTTATAGCTTCACAAGAGTATGAAAACGCTAGACATCGAGCATTTGAAGATTGGCAAGTTCATCAAAACCAAATCATAGCTCATTGCCAACATATAGGTAGAAACTATATTCCTACTCCAACGCCCGTATTTCCTCCCTGGTCTATAGAGATGCAACCACCGTATCCTACTTATAACCCAGCTGAAGCATTTTATAACACATACGGTTATGCATGGAACCCCTACTGGTATCAGTAACAACCCTAGTTTATTTAGTTTTATTTATTTTATTTTTGTAATGTTACTACATTATACACTTATGTTGATATTGTAATAGTTTTTTATAATTTTATAACTTTTATTATTATATTTTAATAATTTTTGAATGTGGGGTAATATACCAAACTTCAAAAATATGTATATATGTTTGCAGTTTATCTTATGTACACAACAGGGTAAAACAACGCATTTTCAAAGACTGGCATTAAGTTCAGCAAAAGCTACTAATTTTGATGACAAGATGAAAAATAAATGTGATGTAACAACAAGACGGAATGAACAAATGATGTGCACCATTTATCATTCAACACAAACAACAATATGTTTGGAAACTTTGGTAAAATTTAATCATTTTTTTACGCTAATCACCCTCAATAATTTAAATTGTTACTAATTTCTTGTAAATAAGGGCATTGCAAGATCTTAAGTGTGGGAAGGGGTTAAATTCTTTCGGATTTTTAAAAATTTTTATCTTAAACACTTGGTTACCATTAAAAATACTAGTAAAGCAGTAGTTGTATTAGAATCTAGTGCTCTCTGATAATAAAGAACTGCCCTAGTCTTATATACTGACTACCCAATTCTAGTAAACTTTTTCAAAATTTTCAATTAAATGAACTCAAAATCATGTTTATACATATTTATGAACGATAAAACTAGGTGTTAACACCGAAATTATTGTTACCTCGGAAAGGACATAAATTGAGAAAGAAACCAAAATGTTAAAATTCATTTAAAATGGAATAGAGGACAATAAAAAGGAAAAATAAAAGCCAAGTGTGAGAAAATTTACCAAGTTATTTTAAACATATGTCACATATTAAAGATACTTTTGCTTTGGACTAAACTCAAAAATTTTACCCGATTTACTGTAAGAAAGATGGATCTACACGATGAATCAATTCTATCATTAAAAGGAAGTAAAGTCTTCCGAAAAAGAAACGCGCTTCTTGATTTAGGTCATGAAGTTGTCGTCCAGACCAGCTGTAGGTTGACGAAAAATCTAGAAAAGTCATCTCTAAAATCAGCAGGAAATCCACGGACCTCAGCATAAAACAGGGTCGCCAAGTGGTCAGACTTATCCTAACCATGAGAGGATCTGTCTCGTAAAATGGGGAGGACGCCGTGCAAATTAGCTGGATAAGACTAATGAATCAGATCCCCAGAAAGGATAATCTCCTTAAAGATCAAAAAATCAGCTTTTAAGACTGATATTACTCAATCCTTGAGATTGACCTTAAAGATTGAGAATTCAAACTCATGGAATTCAATGCTATCTAAACTCGAGCTTGAACGAGAAAATATTTTGATCAAAATTACAAACCGATTTATTTTCTGAAAACCCATTTTCAATGCGTTCATTACCATTAAACGTAAAATCCTAGGAATTCACCTGGAATTCATTAGGTTACCTGAACCAAATCGGGTGTCAACTGTAAGAACGGTGGTTGCATAGCATTGTCAAAGACAGGACCTTGTGCCAGACCGAAAAATTATAAGGGTGAGCTTTACTATTGCTCCTACCAAGGATAGTAATTGCATCCGATACGTTATAGACCATAATTAAAAGAATGTCAGGGGACATTGCCTTAACAGTTGCTTGTTCAATGCTTTCCTTTACAACCAGACGGTAGTTTATCGAAAGGTAATATTTGGAGCAAGTAAACTGGACGTGTTGCTTTCCTAATACAAGGATAGCAAGTGGGTGACACAAAACCATAAGATTTGAGCTAAAGTTTTCAAATCTGAAACCCACCAAACCCACAAAAATATTTTGCAAACACCGGTGAAGGGTTATTCCGAAAAACTTATCTAGGGTAAAAACTAGATTTAATTTTCAAAAGATTAAATGTTTTCATAAAGATCCAATTTCCTTAAAGGATCTAAATTTTATAGTCATGTGGGACTGTAAACCATATCGTTACTACTATTGTTTATACCGCCATATAGAAATCACTGATGTACAAAGTGTGAAGAATAAA
This sequence comes from Rutidosis leptorrhynchoides, assembly GCF_046630445.1. Lineage (NCBI taxonomy): Eukaryota > Viridiplantae > Streptophyta > Magnoliopsida > Asterales > Asteraceae > Rutidosis > Rutidosis leptorrhynchoides. The sequence continues at coordinate 348,868,554 of NC_092338.1, forward strand.
GAAGTGATTCTAGTATTTCAAGACTATATTGCTTGAGGATAAGCAACGCTCAAGTGTGGAAATATTTGATAATGCTAAAAACGAACATATATTTCATAGCATTATTCCTCAAGAAAGACAAGCTTTTAGTTGCAATTGTCCTATTTACAAGTGATATTCGTTTGAATAATAAAAGGTGAAGACAAAAGACAGATTCGACGAATTGAAGACGCAAACGACCAAAAAGCTCAAAAGTACAAAATACAATAAAAGAGGTTCCAATTATTGATGAGAAACGTCTCAAAATTACAAGAGTACAAGATTCAAAACGCAAAGTACAAGATATTAAATTGTACGCAAGGATGTTTGAAAATCCGGAACCGGGACCAGAGTCAACTCTCAACGCTCGACGCAACGGACTAAAAATTACAAGTCAACTATGCACATAAATATAATATAATATTTAAATAATTCTTATAATTATTTATATATTATATAATATATTATAAACCGTCGGCAAGCTAGGAGCCAAGGCTGTGTGAGCTGTAAAAACAAACTCCGCGAGTTGCGGAGTTTGAAGAAGAAAAATACCGCGAGTCGCGGAGCCCCAAAATATGAAACTGCCTATAAAAGCTCGTGCATTCTGATCGTAATAATATCCAAAAAAATCCATCCATCCTCTCTATATATATACGTAAATATTTATATTTATATTTTAATTTTAATTTTAATTTTAATTTCTAATAATAAGGGTATGTTAGCGAATGTTGTAAGGGTGTAAGTCGAAATTCTGTCCGTGTAACGCTACGCTATTTTTAATCATTGTAAGTTATGTTTATATTATTTTCATTAATGTCTCGTAGCTAAGTTATTATTATGCTTATTTAATACCGAAGTAATCATGATGTTGGGCTAACTACTAAAATTGGGTAATTGGGCTTTGTACCATAATTGAGGTTTGGATAAAAGAACGACACTTGTGGAAATTAGACTATGGGCTATTAATGGGTTTTATATTAACTAAACAATACCTTGTTAATTTAATATACAAACTTATAATTTGACGTATTTATATATAACCACATACGCTTGACTGGGTACGGTGGGCGGGATATCTATAAATACCAATAATTATTCATTTTACCGGACACGGAACTGGATTAATAGTTAATAGACTTGTTGAAACAGGGGTGAATTACATTCAAGGGTAATTGGTGTAATTGTTAACAAAGTAGTAAAACCTTGGTTTACACGCAGTCGATAACCTGGTGTATTCATTAAACAAAGTATTAAAACCTTGTTACAATTCGAATCCCCAATTAGTTGGAATATTTGACTTCGGGAATAAGAATAATTTGATGAAGGCTTTCGCTCTTTATATTTATGACTGATGGACTATTATGGACAAATCCGTATGGACATATTAAATAATCCAGGACAAAGAACAATTAACCCATGGGAATAAACTAAAATCAACACGTCAAACATCATGAATACGGAAGTTTAAATACGCATAATTCCTTTATTTTTATATTTAATTGCACTTCTAATTATCGCACTTTTATTTATTGTTATTGTATTTAATTGCACTTTTAATTATCGCATTTTTTAATTATCGTAAGTTTATTTTATCGCACTTTTATTTATTGCAATTTCATTATCGTTATTTATTTTACGCTTTAAATTAAGTTGTATTTATTTTTAATATTTTACATTAGGTTTTAACTGCGACTAAAGTTTTTAAAATCGACAAACCGGTCATTAAACGGTAAAAACCCCCTTTTTATAATAATAATATTACTTATATATATATATATATATATATATATATATATATATATATATATATATATATATATATATATATATATATATATATATATATATATATATATTTGTATTTTTATAAATTAAACTAATATAGCGTTAAGCTTTGTTTAAATATTTTTCCCTGTGGAACGAACCGGACTTACTAAAAACTACACTACTGTACGATTAGGTACACTGCCTATAAGTGTTGTAGCAAGGTTGAAGTATATCCATTCTATAAATAAATAAATATCTTGTGTAAAATTGTATCGTATTTAATAGTATTTTCTTATAAAATTTAATAGTATTTTATACCCCTTAGCTTTAACCATCAAGTAACAAGATATCCCAAAAATTTTCCTTCAGTTTCGCCAAAGCTACATTTTAGCGGATTAAGCTTCATGTTTATTTTTCGCAGTTTGTCAAATGTTTCGCGCATATCTTCAATGATTCGCTCTTGCGTCGTGCTTTTGATGACTAAATCATCTACATAAGCTTCAAGATTACGCCCTATTTGTTTATCAAACGCAGTATCAATCAACCGTTGATATGTCGTACCCGCATTGATTAAACCGAAAGGCATCATTATATAGCAATATATGCCTTTGCCCGTATGAAATGCGATTTTATCTGCGTCTTCTTGCGCCATAGGAATCTGATGATAACCTCTTGCCGCGTCCAGAAAACATTTATATGGAAAAGCATGTAAAGATTCCACTTTTAAATCAATTTCTGGAAGCGGATAGTTATCCTTGAGGCACGCTTTATTCAAATCTTTGTAATCAATACACATTCTCCAGGAACCATCAGGTTTTTTCACCAACACTGGATTTGCAATCCATGATTGATATTGAACTTCGCGCAGAATTCCAGCTCTTACCAATTTTGTTACTTCTTCGCATAGCCATTTTACACGATCTGGGGCCTTGCCCCTTCGCTTTTGCACTACAGGCTTTAGAGCTGGATTTACATTGAGCCTGTGTTCTGCAATATGACGCGGAACACCAGTCATATCATTTTCACACCAAGCAAAAACATCCATGTATTGGACAAGTAATTGCACGATTTGTTTCCTAATATCCGCACTAACATTGCATCCTACTTTGATTTTCTGCTCTGGATATACGGGATTAATTATTTCCATAGTATCCACATCGTCAACAGGGTCCTGCCCTGCGGTTTTTACGTTAACAGCCGCACAAATATGCATAATGCTCATTGAACATATTGTGGCAACCCCTTTATATGTTGAAAACTTAATCATGCCATGAATTGTGGACGGGACAATTCCAAATTTACTTATAGCGGTTTTTCCCAGCAGTATGTTATAACGAGATGAGGCTCGCATAACATAAAAATCTAACCGCGCTTGTCGCACCAAAGCATCATCATTTACATCAGCCAGCTCGACTTTTAATGGCAAAACACCTATAGGTAATGAGGATTCTCCTGCAAAGCCGGTTAACGAAACCGCGGTTGTTTGCAGGTACGTTTTAATACTTTCTGGCAGTTGAGCGAAACATTGTTCGTAAATAATATCGACGCTACTGCCGTTATCGACATGAACTTTCATGACTGTAATGTCAGCTTCCGCGATTTTGCACGATACCACTATCGGCATTTTAGAGAAATCATCGCTCTGCATTTTCGGGAAACTAATTGGCGCAAATTGCCAATTATGATACATTTTAGCGGACTTTCACTTTTTTCCTCTTTTTTGGGCATTCGCTCGCACAGCGACCACTATATCACTATCATTTCCAATATTACTCATTATTCTAAGCAATCAAGCAATTCACCGCCGATTTTAGATGTATGCACCTGCAAATCATCACAACAAAAACACGATTGAAATTAAACCGACGAATTAATTGTTTGATGGGACGAAACAAAAAATTTTCAGTTTAATTTGTAAAACGTGTCCCACGGATGGCACCAATTGATCAATCCTTAATTAGCGATGTTACTTAATTACGGTTTGAGTGCAATAAGATTATAATGGAGGATGGAATGTTTGATGATTATTTTGGGCCCCGATGATCGTCTTTCACTTTAACTATCAAGTGATCAACCACCCCGACCCGGTCTTGATTGTTAATTAGCATAATTCACCTTTGCGCGATGTAAAAATCCCTTGGGCAAGATCACAAGTGGAAATTACAAAGGCCTGGGCAAAATGGCAGAGAATCAACAACCACTAAATGAGAGGCTATGCTCCCTATTTATAGTATTCAAGATATCCGCGGTATGCGAGTTACTTAACTATCCGCGGAAACTCAGCGGATTAAACCGCAGTCCCTTATTAGTGCGAAAACATAACTGCTGATCTTATTTTTAGCGAACACTTCATAACTTTGCCTTATAGTTCGCGCAGTTCTGCCCTTGGCCTTTAGCAAATAAAATATACATATACAATACTATGTATATGATCACCCGTTAAAGAAATTTCGTCCCAAAATTTGATCGAGGTCGTCATAGCTAACAATAAAAATGTTTTCATGATGAATATGGGCTGATAATTAGAGTTTTATCACCATTGAATAATATAGATAAAACTATTCGATTACTCAAAGCGTACGAGTGAAGCTATCACAAAAGATTGGTATAAGGTAATAGATATTCGTCTTTACTTTTGACGTAGTCATGGTTGAATTTTGGAATTCAAGGGATTTAAAGAAAATCTTAGAGATCTAAAAGATTTGATTCTTCAGCGAATAAGGAAATTAAGATCTCTATAATTAAATATGTTGGTCTGCTTCGATTACTCTGTCTGATATTCCCGTTGTAAATTAAACTCTTCCGTTCCATTATTCTCACCACTCCTATACTTTCTTTCTTAATTCTTACTTCTAAAAGATTGTGAAAATGCTTCATGCAGTTCTAATCCTTGATATTTTCCTAATTATCATTTCTGTCATCTTTCTTTTTAATCTTCCACCAGAAGAGTCTGTTTACTTCTACTATTACCTTGGGGTTATAGTGTTTGTCATACTCCCGTGTCTTTATATTGCTATTCGTATTAATGTACACGGTTTGTGATTTCTGTGTTGTTGTCGAGTTTTGTATCTTCCCTTATGTTTCGAAGCTCTTTGCCTTTTTATTCTCCTCTTGATCTCTAGTAAAAACGAGTAACGGTCCAGAATTCGTAAATATGGAGTTTCTAATGAACTTAATGTTCTAAACAAGAAAGAATGTAATAGCACAATTTGATTTATCAAATTACCAGAGTCACTGAGAATAGAACTATCAAGAATATCCTTTTTGATATGTTCAGAAGTTAAGCAGAATGAAAGAGTTATGTAACATGGCACGTGATGACGTTATGATCTGTGAATCATCACATTCCATTAGAAACTCAGCATGACTTACTGTAATATAATCACGTTGGCCGGGCATCATTATATTATACTAACCCATGCTTCAATTTCCAACACTTCTCCACAATTCATTCATAATTTATACTTAGATTTTACAGAAGTTTCCAATGAAATACAAAAAGCACGAAAAGGTATATAATTTCGGACAAGAATACTTATGAAAATATCCTAAGAAATATCGAAGATATTTATGATGATATTTTGGAATTTCTAAGTCCGAAGGTCGATGAAGAAAAATTTTTCGCAAGATTTTAACATGGCTCCGGAGCAAGATATTCTCTAAAGATTTCATCGGATCCAGAATTACCTGGATTCTTTGAATATAGGGTTTGGTCCTTGTATTTGTCCTTGGTCTCCTTAATGGTTAGCTCAATCCGTTTTTCAGTACCAAATTTTCTATCGAGCGTTCCCAACTCTCCATTCTTTATCATCAAACTCTTGGCCGTTTAAACCATCTACAATTTTTTTTCTGTTTCCTCTGCATTTAATGCTACGGTATCTGAATCTTTGGTTATCAATCCAAGGTGGTTTCAGGAGAATTGTGTTTTTAGATGATTAAACGCTGATGATAATATGATGGAATATGAAAGGTTCCCCAGTAACAATAAGAGAACACGCATATATATCAAAGTTATAATATGGTTGTTTCGAACGAAAATTCGAAGTTGTCTTGTTGGAGCTGTGACAAAATTTGCTACTTTAAAAGAAATTGTCAAGTTATTTTGGGTAATAATAACACTAAGGAATAGCACAACTACGTGTTAAACGTTTACTCAATTTCCGAGAGTTCTTCAGGTGCATAACTATATGCATAAATCTTTCCTTCTGTAGATGAAGTGCGGTTGGTTCATCCTCTCGATTGAGGTGTTTTCAAGAATCATGAAAGGTTTGAACGCAGATTGTAATCGTCAGGATACAAATGAGGTTTAAGATGAAATCAAGTGGTAAACTTGAAGAATTGTTTAGTTTCATATGTTATAATCAATATTTTAATTCATTTTTAATTGTCCAATGTCATTAGTCCACAGTCGATAGTCCACAGTTATCAGTCCAATAATTCATATATTATTTAATATATAATATTCAAATTTATTAATACGTATCGTGACCCGTGTACATGTCTCAGACTCGATCACAACTCAAACTATATATATTATTGTAGAATCAACCTCAACCCTGTATAGCTAACTCCCGCATTACTGCATATAGAGTGTCTATGGTTATTCCAAATAATATATATAGATGGGTCGATATGATATGTCAAAACCTTGTATACGTGTCCTGGTATTTAAAGTGCGTAAAATAAATAACAGAAATTAAATAATGATAAATAAAGTGCGTAAAGTAAATAACAGAAATTAAATGACGATAAATAAAATTGCGAGAATGTAAATTGCGATAATTAAATTGCGATAAATAAAATGTAATCAGTTAGCTAGGAACAATTAGCTAGGAACAGTTAGCGTGGATTCTTAACAAAATTTCTCATAGTTAATTTGTTTGTTTCTAACAAATTTTATTTTGTCAAATGTTTTCTTCATTATGCCACTTGTTAGATTCTGGTAAATCAAAATCCCAATATGAAATTGTATGAATATAGTTATTCTGTGGTGAACGGATTTGTATATCGGTGGATGTAAGTAGGATAGTAAATGACTATTGAATCTGATTCGAAGAATGTACAATGTAACTTATTAATGTGAAATCTAAATATTCCTCGGGTATTACCTACCCGTTAAAATATTTTCATCATTAATAGTTTGCACAAAAGAATTTTTAATTACAATCGTTATGAAAAAATATATATACATATATATTTTCTTCAGATGTAATCATGGATTTAATGAGTTAATATGATATTAAACTCATTTGATTTACGGTTACAACTAGAGTACATAATCTCTAAAACATTAGATATTATATAATCGTCATGTAGAACGAAGATAAACGATGTAGAATGATTCGTAGAACGATGATTATGTTCGAGGTACAAAATGAGATGTTGAGACGTGTGATGTGGAAACTTGGGTTGTTGGTGGTACTGGTGTTGTCAGTGCTGTTGTTGAAGCTGGTAGGTTTTGTACTACATTTTCCAAATTGATTACTCGAGCGCGAAGTTCGTTGACTTCTTCCATTATTCCGGGATGATTGTCAGTTCGGACAAGCGGATGAATAAGATCTAGAATTTTAGATAGAATATAATCGTGGTGAAATACTCTGGAAATGAATATGAGAATGGTGTTTCGAATAGGTTCGCCGGTAAGTGCTTCAGGTTCTTTGCCAAGAGTGCAGGTTGGTGGGTAGAAAGGATCGCCTTTTTCTCGTCTCCATCGGTTAAGTCTACTACGAACCCATCAGATGAATTAGGGATGGTTGATTGGTTGCTCCATTTCGGTTACACTGCTTTCGGAGTTCGAGTGGAAATCCATATCGGAATAGCTATCGGAATAACTATCAGAATAACTATCAGAATCCGAGGGACTCGAATTGGTTGAGGGATTCATCTCGTACGATCAGATGAAGGATTTTCAATAAGGAATAGATTATAGGATGTAGATTAGTACCCTGCAATACATAGTTTACATATGCATATATAATACTAAAATCCCATAAGTTACGGAGGAATCTACAAAATCTGTCAGGCAAAGGTAATAATAACAGATACGCTAAGATATGAATTTATCTATACACTGTCTATGCAATAGAGGCAGTAAGACGTGTCTAGAATTTAAGGATGATAAGCAAATAATTTTCGACACTAATGATAAGCAAAACTTTTGACATGCAGACACGGTCGAAGTCCAGACTCACTAATGCATCCTAACGACTTATCAGTTATACACACTAATGCAGACCTGGTTCGCTAAGACCATCGCTCTGATACCAACTGTAGAGACTCGTCCTAATCCATCCGGACGAAGTCCATATCGATTATAAACAATTCACAACAGTTGATTACATCGCGAGGTACTTGACCTCTATATGATACATTTTACAAACATTGCATTCGTTTTTAAAAAGACAATCTTTCATTACATCGAAAGTTGTCGGCATACATACCATTTCATAATATATCTAACTATAATTGACTTAATAATAATCTTGATGAACTCAACGACTCGAATGCAACGTCTTTTTAAATATGTCATGAATGACTCCAAGTAATATCTCTAAGATGAACAAATGTACAGCGGAAGATTTCTTTCGTACCTGAGAATAAACATGCTTTAAAGTGTCAACCAAAAGGTTGGTGAGTTCATTAGTTTATCATAAATAATCATTTCAGATAGTATAATAGTCCACAAGATTTCATTTTCATAAACATCATTCTCGTATCAGGCATTTCGCAAACTGCATAGAGATAAAAATCATTCATATGGATTGAACACCTGGTAACCGACGTTAACTTAATGCATAGAATATCCCCAAAACAGAACCTCTCGTCTGTATAATAATCTCGAAGTACTAAAGCATTCGTACCCCGAATGGGGCTTGTCAAGGTCCATAGATCTATCTTTAGGATTCGCGTCAATCAGGAGCCATTTCCCTAAATTCTTAGGTTACCAGACTTGAAGGGCGATATTCGGTTTAATAATCCAACCATATAATGTAGTTTTTGATCACTTGTGTCTATTTCGTAAAACATTTATAAAACAGTGCATGTATTCTCAGCCCAAAAATATATAATGCAAAAGCAATTAAAAAGGGAGCAAATGAAACTCACAATAATGTATTTTGTAGTAAAAATACATATGACGACATTGAACAACTGATCAATGCAGGGTTAGCTTCGGATTCACGAACCTATATTCAATTATGTATATATATTAACATATTTCACATTTAATCAACTGAGTTTATTTATATTATATACCGTATTAGGATTAATATCTTTATATATATATGATTATATATAAAATGTTGTTACATAACTAATACTTTATTTGGTAAAATAATATTGATAATAGATAGTTGTAATATTTTTATAAAAATAAAAATACTAATAATAATAATAGTAATAATATATAATAGTATTGTGATAGGTCAGATCATGTTGAGATTGAGAGAAATGATAAGATAAAGAGAGATTCGGTAGATAGGAATGAGACTCGGTATTAGAGAGAATCGGTACAATTACATTCCATAGCTTCTAGAACTCAGTTACAATGCAATGGCTATCTAATTAGGACTACTTAGGTTCCTTATATAGCCCTCTTCTAAGGAACCTTCATTTAAGCTTATTTTCACATTAACACTATACAACTTCGGGGTCCTAACAATCTCCCCCTTAGTGTTAAATGTGAACTTTACAACATAATCCTATTTAAAACATCTAAAGGAACTTTGTTCCTCTGATGTGAACTTTAGATTTGAATCCCTTGAGATTCTCATATCTTCGTATATTCACTCTTGTTTTGAGACGACTTTTTAATCTTGTGAGAATGTATTTGACAATCTCAATGTCTTCAGTTGAATAGTAGTTATTGATCAATCTCCATCTCATGTACTTGAAAGCATACATCAACGTTCCGTCTGAGTATCTTCTGAAATCTGAGACTCTGATGAAGATCTTTGTATAGTGAGAATTGACAAATACAAACCCATATGGACAGTCGCTCACGTCAAGTAAGGACATGTATCTTAGCTCTTCAATCACTTGATTTGGTGGTTTGATTTTGAGCTTTTTGTGTCCAGATTCCAATCCCAACTGAAAATCATGAACTGACATCCATCTCATCGAATCAAGAATAAACCTGTAGACTGCCTTCATTGCAGTAGCATGATAAATCATTGCAGATCCATTCAAGTTAATCAGATAGTTATAAATGAAAATAATGTCATCCATCTTCAGTTTATCAAAATCCGCTTCTGAGAATTGGTAATCCTCATCATCCATTCTTGTAACTTGGAACAATGGCATCTTCACTCCATCCTTATTAATCATCAAAATCTTATTTATGCTTTTAATCTCTGAACTCCGCTGAATTTGAAGTTTCTCTTCATTCTTCAATTTGAATTTGTCACGAACACTCAGATAAGCTTTGAGAAATTCTGGTTTCTTATGATATTTCCAAGCACCCAGAATACTCATTGATGCAGAAAGGACGAGATCAGAATCTCCATAAATTCTATATGCTTGTTGTTCAATGAATGGAGAATGAAGAATAATTTTCTCTTCATCCTCACTCAGTTGGTAATTTGCATCACGTTCAAGAACAATCTCTGCAATTTGAAAAGGAACATTCAAATCGGGAGGAGTCGTGGTATCTTCTTTGCCATTAGAGAAAATCTCCTTTTCGAAGTGTATTCCAAATTCGTCAGTTGGAGATATCAAATTAACAAATTGATGATCATTGAATTCATTGGCGACACTCGATGACCCCTTTAAAATATCTTCAATGTTGTCAAAGTTTTGATTGTCCTCTTGAGTTAACTCTTTCTCTGATTGATCAGCTGAATCCATAATCATTAACATTCCTGAGTCACCCTCTCTCTGACTTTCCGATTCATCTAGAAAACTTTCATACTGAATTTCTTCAATTTCATCACTAGAATCAGATATATCAACAACATCTTTATCCTTCTGTTGACTAGATGTACCAGCTTCATAAGTTGATCTTTGAAAAACACTGGACCGATAACCACCTTGTCTATTCTCCCCCTCATGAAGATTGTCGGGATCGAAATCATCATGATCAGGCATGTGAATTGGTCTAGGTGACTTGCATGGAGATAAAGGATATACTATCCTTGCTTGCTCAAGATAAATCATCATAGTTTCACGAACTTCATCAAGATCAATTCGTTTAGCAAACTCAGCAAGATAGAGCTCCTCCACCTCATTGTCAGAAAGATATTGTAATCCATATCTATTTGAACTTCGAGAAGGTGACCCTATTGGTGAAACAACAGTGTAACCATGAATAAAAGCAGCATCAGCAGCAACTGTTGAAGGTGATGTTGGTGGAAGTGTTTGAGTTGCCGTGAGGGCAGGTAAGGATGATTGTGCGGTGTGATTCTTATATGTAGGGATGTACGTACTACTAGTCAGATTCGTGTTATCCCCTTCTGATGGAGGTTGGGTAACAACCGGAGTTGTCACTGGCGATGTTTCTTTCGAAGCATCCGCCTCCATGACTTTGGTCTCATGGGACTCTGACAAAGTAGTAGAACTACCCGTCTGTTTAGTTCTCGCAGAGATATTGCTATCCCCGACTCCTGAAATCATTGATATACCATGAGGTGGCACATCTCTTTCAGTTAAAGACTCTTCCTCCAGACCCTGAGATTCAGAATCCGGAAGAGAAGTGGTTTGAACCAATGGATCACTTTCATGAACCAAGGGAACAGTCTGCTGGAAGTCTGATAAATATCCCAAAGGATTGTCATGTTGACTCGTTTCCATGGGACGCGGCAGATCTTCCTCATCAAGATAAGCCGGACCTCGAGACCCTATTGTACGTTGAGGTACAAGAGGATTTCCAGCCGATACGCAGGGTGCCTTTTCAAGATTTTTCGGCTCCCCTTCGGCCGTTCTGGACTTCAATGATTGAGTTTCCTCAATCGATTGACTCAATGCAGACTTTACTGCAGAGGAAGACTTTACTTCCTTAGATGCCGAAGCACCTTGCTTTGTAGGATTTATTATTAAGTCCTGTTTAGATTGGATGGGCTTAGTGGTCGTTTTACCATCCGTGCGTTTAGATCTCTTGCCTACTGAGGCTTGCGCTTCATTTAGTGTAGGGCTTACTGTTATTCTTGAATGTGATACGGAGATGGGTGAGGGTGACCTAATTGGTTCTAGGTCTTGGTCCGTATCACCACTGGTTGGAGTGACTGTTTGGTGGATGATGGGTGTCGGAGTCCTAGATCTAGTTACTCGTTGGGTTGGTGGAGTCTGAATCATCTCATCAGGCATGTATCGAGTTCTCTTAGGAGAATGTTCAGGAGATGATTCAGATGCTGTTGCTGAAGTGTCACTGCTTACTTCGGGTGTTGTGGAAAGGGTTGGTTCAATCCTAGTTGGACTAGGTTCCCTGATCCTCACGGGTTGAGCTTGGTGTGCTACCCTAGATCGTTTGAGGTTTACTCTAAGTGGAGGATTAGCTGGCCCGGGTGGTTGAACTACAGGTTCCCCTACAACCTCTGGGGCTGGAACCACGGCAGGTTCAACTTGTTCTTGTTGTACCGGGTTCGGAAGAGGTATTCCTACAGCCTGAAAATAAGAACACATACGAGCGTCTTGGGGTTCAGCTAGCCTCACTAGCCAATTTGGAATTGGCGCAGTAAATTGATTATCAGACACCATAGGGGTGTTCATCTTCAGCTCTCCAAACCTTTTCATCTGTAATCCATGTGTACCTGGTACAAAGATATTTGCATTTCTGCAAGCATTGATAGCATCATGGATAAAGATACAGAAAAACCTTTCGCAAGGGATGTATGAACCCCTTGGCTTTTCAACCTGTGCCTGAACCAAATCCCATATAAGTTCGCAATAATCAGGATTCTCTACTCTTGTGAATGAGTAGAAAAGTTTGAGCATCAGCACAGTTAAGCTATCAGATCCACTTCTTGTCATCAACAAGCATCTATTGATGATTGAGAAGATCACATACCACCTTGAATGCAGATATTTCTTCTGAAATCTAGCTGGTGGAACATTGGTAGCTCCAACATAACCAAGATCAAAGACAGAAGTCATCATTTGCTGAGTAGCAGGAAAAACAGGAGCATACTGTACAAGAGGAAGTCTGAATATCCTCCTGAAGTCAGCTTTTGTGTAACTCCTGAATCCTTGTACTCCCCTCAGCCTAAATTCAAATCTGGCTGGTTCGCCCTGTGGATTAATAGCATTTGGTTGTGTGGCCTCCACAAATCTGATTGATCTGTTAAGAATATCCAAGTCTGTTTCTGGCACACAAACTGTGGAGCTCAGAGCAGGTCATAAAGTATGCCTCTCTAGAATTGCAGTCCAATATTTGCAGGGAATATTGGTTTTAGAGTTGATAAAGTGATTGTTCGCCATTTAGCTGTAAAGATAAGAAATAGAAGACCACAAGATATTTAACAAAAAGCATATATCTCTATTCTTATTTGCCTTTGAAATCCTTTTTAAATTTTTTAAATTTTAAGATTTTTATGATTTTTCAAAAATATAAAAGACTTTTATTCTCAAATATGAACAAATAATTGACAACCATGACATTCATATGATATTCATCTTAGTACAAAATCATCATGCAAAGTCAATTATATAACACTTAGTCAATTTCAGCACAATTCAAGCAGATTCGGTAGTTATGAAAACTTTAGATTCTGTAACCAAATAAGCTTGAGTTTTCATATCAGAAAAATATAGAATAAACATGTTAATTGTTTGAAGATATAAATTAGAAACTTTCAAGGTACCAAGTTTCAGACTCGGTATCAAGAAGGAAAACCAGATTCGGTATCTTCAACAATTAACAGAAAGTCACTCAAACATGCATATTCTATCATATATCATGTAATTTCACAACCATGATCAATCAACCATTCAATTATAAGCATATTAACATGTTAATTGTATGAACAAATTCGGTATCAGGATAAGAACACATTCGGTAGATACATAATCCATCAAATAAGCAATTAAACATGTAATCAGGCTCGGTCAAATGATAGATCAGTCAATTTAACTCAGATTAGACAAGATTTCATGTTGATTTTCAAAATCAATTGAGTTTAATCAAAGATTAATTGAACTCGACTCAGACTCGGTATAATCAACAAGATTCAAAAAATTAAAGGTCATAATCCAGTTATTTTGAACTTTTCTGGTTGATAAAAACATAATTATCTCAGATCTACAATTATATATCTTAAACATTGATTAAAATGAACAATTACCAAGAATTTGAAGAAACAGAATGACGGACTCGGTAGAATTAGGCAGATTCGGTATAATCAACAGACTCGGTAGGTAATTAATAACAGTAAGAGTAATGTTTGACTTTGACTCTCCTTTTATAGATACCAAAGGTAAAATACCGAATGGGCTTTACAGAATGGGCCTAATATACCGAATTCAGTCCAATTTTTTCAAAACATTAACAATTTAACTCCAAATCTTGACAAATTGATTTTTCCTCTTGAAATCCATTTTAATCTTTTCATGAAAAACAATTATGAGACAACTTTTTTGAAAACTTTGAACTTACCGAATCTGTGCAGTTGGTTGTCAGACTCGGTAAAATGCTAAAAATAGCATTTATTCAGTAAAATTTAAATATTTTTGGATTTTATCCTTTCCAATTTTTATGAATTTTTCAAAATAAGATTTGTACTCAAAAGAGCTTTGAATTTTATACAAAGTACAAATCTTCAGTGATACCAATTGTTAACACGGGTTGCATACTGAGATGTATACAAGCCATAGTGAATTATTTCAGATAAAAATAAAGAAATTTTTAATTCACTTTTTGAAAAAACAATATTTTTGAATAATTTTCTCATTTTCTCCCTTTTTCTCCCCCTCAAAATGTGATATACAAGAAAGTAAATCAGCATTTTGATTATGTTCCCAAGAAAATGAATTAACTCCTCCTTGAAATAGGATATCAATGAGTTACCTCCCCCTTGCGTAACCATTGAACAAATGTACCTAGGAAGTTATCATTAATCTAAAGGCAGTCCCTTAAAGAAAAATTATCTAAAGCACTGAAACTTAGTTGCTCCCCCTAGAAAGTATCTACTCCCCCTAAACACAAGATCCCAAAAATAAGTCCCAACAAATCTAAGGAATATCAAGCACTATACTCTACCATGCCAATCTCTTTGATCAAGAATTTTAGCCTAAGTTCATCTAAAGGTTTAGTGAACATGTCAGCTAATTGCACTTTAGTAGGCACAAAGTATAATTCTACATCCCCTTTCTCTACATGGTCCTTAATGAAATGATAACGAATATCTATGTGTTTAGTTTTAGAACGCTGAACCGGGTTGCTTGTTATTGCAATAGCACTTTGTGAATCACACTAGATCGGGGTCTGAGAAATCTTAAAGCCATAGTCCAAGAGTTGAGTTTGCATCCACAAAACTTGTGAACAACAGTGAGCTGCAGCAATGTACTCAGACTCAGCTGTTGATAAAGACACACAGTTCTGCTTTTTGGATGACCAACCAACTAGCCTATTCCCTAACATCTGAATTGATCCAGATGTGCTTTTTCTATCAACATGGCAACCACCATGATCCGCATCAGTATAAGCAGTGAGATTGAAATCGGATCCATGAGGATACCAGATCCCAAGGTTAGGTGTACCTTTAAGGTATTGAAAAATCCTAACAACCGCTTTGGAGTGAGATTTCTTTGGGTTGGACTGAAAGCGAGCACAGACAGTTACGGCAAGTGTAATGTCTGGTCGACTTACAGTCAGATGCATTAAAGAACCAACCATGCTTCGATAAAGCGTAATATCAAAGGGTTCCCCATTAGTATCAGCATCCAGTAAAGTTCTCATTGGGGTTGACATTGGTTTTAAAGCAGTCATTTTAAAACGTTTTAGCATATCATTGATATACTTATTTTGACTGATAAAAATCCCATTTGGTAATTATTTTACTTGTAACCCCAAGAAGAAAGTTAATTGGTCAAGCATGCTCATTTTGAATTTGCTGGCCATAAGGTCACCAAATTCTTTGCATAAGGCCGGGGACGTGGAACCAAAAATAATATCATCAACGTAAATTTGAACCAAGAGAATGTGACCGTGGTTTTTACGGATGAATAGCGTTGTATCAATCGTTCCACGAGAGAAGCCATTGTCCAGCAAATACTTTGTTAAGGTCTCGTACCATGCACGCGGTGCTTGCTTCAGACCGTATAAAGCTTTCTCCAAGTAGTAGACGTGGTTTGGATGAATGGGATCGACAAAGCCCTCTGGTTGATCAACATAGACTTCCTCTTGAAGATAACCATTCAGAAAAGCAGTTTTGACATCCATTTGAAACACCGTGAACTTCATATGAGAAGCAAATGCGAGGAAAAGACGAATTGCCTCAATCCTAGCAACCGGAGCAAACGTTTCATCATAATCAATGCCTTCTTGTTGTCGATATCCTTTGGCCACAAGACGTGCCTTATTTCGAACCAAAATTCCATCAGAATCTTTCTTGTTCTTGAAAATCCACTTTACCCCTATTGGTCGTTGACCCGTTGGTCTTGGAACTAATCGCCATACTTTCAATCGTTCAAATTAATTGATCTCGTATTGCATTGCAACTACCCAGTATGGATCTAGTAAAGCTTGAGCAACCGTTGTTGGTTCAATCTTACTAAGAAAGGCTGTGAATAGACACATATTCTGAGTAGCCCTTCGAGTTGACACTGGAGCAGATGCGTCACCAATAATAATAAGATCTATTGGATGACTTTTATTCCATCGGGTGTGTGGAAGAGGTTGTACATCAGTGGTATCCATTGAAACATCAACTGTTGTTGACGTTGAGCCTTGATCTGCTTGATCTGATGTAACATTATCTAATGGATTCAATAGAGTATATGGAGAAACAGCTGGAGTTGTATCAACCGATGAATCTTGAATTGGGTCAAGATTATCAGTAACAGGAGGTTGAAGGGAGGATGAAGAAGCAACAGGTGAATCAGTTGGTGTTGAATCTTCATCAAAAAGACTTTGAAGAGTCTCCACAGTAGTTGACTATGATGGTGTAACCGGTACGGCTTGAACATTTGAATCCCGTTGAGGAGTATAAAGACTATCAAACAAGATATCCAGTTCCTCTGAAGTAACCGTAGGAACACCCTTCTTCGAGAAAATTGAGTTTTGCGCGGAAGAGGTAGTAGCCAGGTTAGGATCGGGTTTTGAACTGAGTTGTTCAAAAGCCATTCCCGAAAATTCATCGAACTTGACGTTGATGCTCTCTTTAATCATCTTTGTCCGCTTATGATAAACACGATAAGCAACTTTGTTCGAGGAATAACCAAGAAATATGGCCTGATCGCCATGAGGATCAAACTTTCCGAGGCTGTCAAAGTCGTTAAGCACATAGCATATACAACCAAAAACACGAAAATATTTGACATTCGGGCGTCTACCATATAATAACTCATATGGAGTTTTATCAAGACATTTGTTTACAATACAATGATTTTGGGTATAGCATGCAGTTGAAATGGCCTCCCCCCACATTTTTGGAGGTAATTTGGAGTAGGAAAGCATCGTTCGTGCTGCTTCGCACAATGTACGATTACGTCGTTCGAAGACTCCATTTTGTTGGGGGGTCCGAGCAGCAGAGAACTGATGTTCAATGCCTTGGTCTTTCAAATAACTATCAAGCGGGTGATTCTTAAATTCCGTACCATTATCAGTTCTGATGCTCTTAACATGTTTGTTAAAAGAGCGTTGAATCTTTTTAATGAATTCAATGATAATGGCGGGGGTTTCTGACTTAGTTCGCAAAAGAAAAATCCATGTAAACCGGGTATAGTCATCAACAATGACAAGCACATGTTTCTTTCCACCGAGGCTAGAAATACGCATGGGCCCACATAAGTCCATATGCAATAATTGCAAAGACGATGAAGTACTGGGGTTTTGCTTAAGCGGATGATTAGTCCGTTTCAGCTTACCCATCGCACATGATGGACACACATGATGCTTATCATATTGAAAGGTTGGAATACCATCAACTAAATCTTTAGAGACTAGTCGATTGATACCCTTGTAATTCAGGTGTGACATCCGATGATACCATAACCATGAATTTTCTTTGGTAGAACGAGTGGCCAAACACATAGTTGCATGTGATGGTGCATCATTGAGGTCAATAGTATATAGTGAAGCACAACATTTACCAACAAGAAGATCATTCCCTTCGGTGGATTGCACCGAGCATTGTCGACGTTCAAACAGAACTTGAAGATCTCCATCGCAGAATTGGCTCACACTAAATAAACTGCACCCCAAACCCTTAACATATGAAACTCGTTTGATTGTTATGCCATTTTGCACAAAATCTCCGTAACCCGTTATTGTTGCAATCTCATCGTTTCCGAATGTAACCGTTCCTAGGAATTTGTCAATGAAGTTGACAAGCAAGGATTTATCGCCCGTCATGTGTCGAGAACAACTGGAATCGATATACCAAACACAGACGTCGAAACCCTGTAAATGTGAATTTCCTAGAGTTTAGGTACCCAAAGTTTTTTGGGTCCTTTTCGGTTAGTACCAACAATAAACTTTGGATTAACAACAAACTTTAGATCAATGATGAAATAATCACGTAAAGCATCATGCAGTTTAGACAATAAAGCATCATTTAAAACCACATTACATGAAGCATCATACGTAATATCAATATTTACATCGTTATCAGAAGTCTTAACACACAATTTATTCCAAGTAGATGTTTTGTTCACAGACAAAAATTGAAAAACATGAGAGGATTTCCTAGGCCGACTAGCAGTTTGCTTTGGTTTGGTTGCTACTTTCTTAGTCGTGGACTTAGGAACCCATACAGATTTGTAATTCAAGTTTGAATTATGACCTGTGACACGAAAAACACCGTTGTTAGTTAGACGTCCAAACTTTTCAGTTGACACATGAGATGACTGATTTTGCAGAATTTCCAATTTGATTGTACGTTCTTTTGCATCATACTCACTTAAATCAGGTTTAGAACTTGTGTGTGTTGTGGACTTAACTGATTTCTTTAAAAGACTCTCTTTTGAAGTTTTTGACATAGGAATCATAGGAATCCTTTCAGTTAACACAGAACCATTTGGAGAATGAACCTTTTTAACAAAATATTGAGTTGTAGAAACAACTTTCGAACCATGATTGCCAAATTGAGAACGTAGAGGATTTTTAAGAATAGTAATGGGTTTTACATCCTTAGATGTTGTTGTTCCCTTCCTCTTCTTAGTAATCCCATCAGTACATTCAAGCACATTGGTTGCAACATTAAACGTTTGCTTAAGTGTGTTAGCCTGTTTCATTTGAATTATCTTTTGTTTTAAGTTTTTAATCTCAAGACATAATTCTTCAGCAGAAACTATCACTTCACCCTCCTTAAAAGCATAAGTACATTCTTTTTTAGGCAGTGAAGGCAATTTATCACACAAAGCAAGCATTTGTTCTAATGATTGGCACTTAAGTTGCAAGTCAATATTCTCCTGTTCAAGTTGAGCTACTATACGATTCAAATTACGTACAGCAGGCAAATGCAAGTAATAATCATGCAAAGGATGAAGTTGACTTTCAAAATCTATCAAAGGTTCAATGTTCGGTGCATCCTTAGGTTCTACTTTTTCATCTAAAGAATTTTAACCTAGAGAATCTGTCTCAAAGAAGACAGTTAGTTCATGTGCTAGGTCTTCACGGAAAACATCATCTGGACATGCAGGTAAAGTTGGTAGAATTGGTTTCACATCAAAAATTGGTTCATCAAACACCTCATCTATTGCAGTAATGCTAGAACTAGGTTTGTTAAACACTTCATTCTCAAGCATTAAAATGTATTTCTCTAGCATGAGTGTTGGGATATAAACCAGTCTATGCTTAGGCACATAATCTTCACGTTGCATGTTCTTTTCAGTTTCAACAAGATTTTTCAAGAAATCAGGATTCGATTTACCTATCGTAGCATTCATTTTTTCATACATTAAGCTAATTTGATGGTATTTCCTAGATTTACAATTTTCAATAATATCATCAAAATCAGCATCAGAAGCATGTACAAAATGCGATGGTAAACCAGCTTGAAAATAATCAGAATGATATAATCCTGGAATCTTTTTGGAAGCATTTTCCAAAATTTTCGGATCTTCATAACCCAACCCCCACTTTTCACCATGAATCGTTTTTGTTCTATTCATGAAAATCGTTTGTTTTGAAAGTTCCATATCCATGATAGCTTTGGATTGCTCTGTTCGATAGAGTTTTTCCTCATATCGAGCAAGTTGTGCTTTCATTTGAAAAGATTCTTTTGACAATAAAGAAATTTCATTGTTCTTTTCAATTATGGTGTTTTCCAATTGAACGATTTTCTTGTTTAGTTTTGAAAGTGTGGGTTCACGTTGGTTTTTCAAATCAGAAAGATTTTTTTCTAAAAATTGAACTTTTTCTGCAAGTCGTTCCGATTTTAAACGATAATCAGTTCATTCAACTTTAATTGGATGAATTATCTTTTTCAGATCTTCCAACTCAGTTTCCATAGAGTTGAGTTGGAGAGTCAATTGTTGCACATCCGTTTGCAATTTGGATGAGGAAGGTCTAGTCTCATTCACTTTGATTTTATCTTTTAAAACCTTGTTTTCAGATTTTAAGCCTTTGACTTCTTTTGACATTGAGACCAGATTCTTCATCAAGTCATTTTGCATTTTGATAAAATCAGGTGAGATTTCAGATGATTGTACCTCATCATCATCGGATGTTGAGTCAGAATTCTCCATTGCTTCCTTAGCTTTGATGAGCTTTGTCACCTTGCAAACATTTGCATGTTCCACTTCTGAATCTGAATCGTCAGTCCAGTTAAACCAAGTATCATCAACCGGTTTTAGCTCTCCCCCAGTTTCCACAATCTTAGCCATCAACATTTTCTTCTTGTAGTAAGCTGCGTCCTTCTTCTTAGGCATCTTGAACTCACGAGAGTAATGACCAGCTTTGCCACAATTGAAACAAATTGAATCTTCCTTCTTGGAATCATCAGCACATTGTTGTTTAGATTGATCAGCTTTCTTGTAGTACGAGGAAGATGATGAGTTTTTGCGTTGATTGCTTGATTTGCCTTTAAACTTATGTTTGTTCAAGGCTTTTGTGAACATGGCTGCCATCTTGACTAATTCAAGGTGAGAATCATCAACATCAGAAAGATTCAAATCTTCTGAATCAGTTGATTCTTCAACAAGCACTTTCTTGGACAAGCCTTTGGAAGACGTCAACGATTTACTCTTCTTTTTAGCAATTAGGGCAAGTGGATCGCCCGGAGAAGACTCTTTCCTTCCTTCTTGAAGTTTAGACACTTCAGGTTGGTAATGCATAAGAACTCCAACAAGCTCATGAATAGTCAACTTATCAATCTCTTTAGTAGATCGAACAATGGTTCCATAAGGAAGCCAATCAGCATTGTGCTTTTTGAGAAACTTTATGTTGACTTCAGCATTTACTTTTATGATCTTGCACCTTTTCAACTCATTGAGAACACCATTGAAACGACGATAGGTATCCTTGAGTGGTTCATCAATTTCCTGCTTGAAATCTTCATAGAATCCCAGAGCCTTATTCAATTTAGTAACATCTGACATGTCATAACCTTCTTGCTGTCGTTTGATCTCATCCCATATATCTTTTGCTGTTGTGTTGCTATCAACATTTTCAAACAATTCATACGGGATAGCTTGCATAACAATATTCTTTGCCTCTATGTCACCCTGAGCTCTCTCACGCTTATCACCAGAAAGTTCATAGACTGGAATTGGCATACCAGTATTCGGATGATAATCAACAACTGGACCATCTCTCAGAGAAGCCCAAATGTACTTTGCTTACTCACCCTTATAGTCTATGTACTGAGTGATACGGTGAAGCCACTGAGTGTACTTGCCATCAAACAACACTGGAGGATGGGAATCTGATCCAATGATCAAAGTATCTTGAGTAGACATCTTGAACATGAGGTAGATTCGGTAAAGATTCTGTATTACACAAATCTCAGATGAAAAATCACAACAATCTGATCAGAATGTCAGATTCTGTAACAGATTCGGTACTGTAGCAGATTCGATAAAGTAGCAAATTTGGTAAAGATTTTGTATATCAGATTCTGTAAAAGAAACTGATCAGAAATACAAGAGACACACTCAGATTCAGTATAGATTCGGTAACCACAAGAATTGTAGCCTATAACCACTTAAAACAATGAATTAAGTGATACAGAACCTCAGATTCTGTATATGATTCGGTTGTCAGATTCTGTAAGAATTTGAAGTTCAATCTCAATTCAATCCTTTTGAATTTGATTCTGTAACCTTGCTGCATAAGGAAACACGTTAGTATCACACAAAATATCAAAGATACTGAAAGTATAGGATACCGAATGTCAACTGTAGCAGTTGACAATACCGAGTCTAAGTTTAAAACTTAGAAATATGACAGAATCCTTTCTCAAACCACACCAATTAGCTGCGTATGATCAAACCGAATGTGATAGAATCACAATCACACCACAATCTGCAACACTTAAGATGAATTTAAGTAATGAAGCAGACTCGGTATAATAGTTACGATACCGAGTGTTGATCAAATCTTCAAAACTTAATGAATTGAAGAAATTGAACTGCCAGAAATGTGATTTAACACCTCACGAACACAACTGAATCCTTAAATCTTCACAAAAATTCAGAATCAAGCATGAATTAAGCAATACCGAGAGTTTTAGCCACAAACTCTAAAAATCAACTTGTTGATTCTCCATAATTGAAGTTAAAAAGCTGTAATGATGATCGAAACTCTTTCTAAAATACCTAATGCACCTTTGCTGAACTTATCACAAGAATTTGAACGTCAAATTATCAAATTCGATGATACCGAATGTGATTCAAAATACCGAGAGTAATCAGATTCTGTAATCTTCAATCTCTGGATTGATATAGTGATGTAGAATCACTTCCTGGAAGCTCTGATACCAAATGATAGGTCAGATCATGTTGAGATTGAGAGAAATGATAAGATAAAGAGAAATTCGGTAGATAGGAATGAGACTCGGTATTAGAGAGAATCGGTACAATTACATTCCACAGCTTCTAGAACTCAGTTACAATGCAATGGCTATCTAATTAGGACTACTTAGGTTCCTTATATAGCCCTCTTCTAAGGAACCTTCATTTAAGCTTATTTTCACATTAACACTACACAACTTCAGGGTCCTAACATATTGATAGTAAAAAAATTGATAGTAATATATATAAAAATCTTGTTAAGGATAATATAATAATAAGTTATTTTATTTGTATAATAAAAACAATAATATTGACAGTAACACCTAATACTAATAATGTTTAATAATAATAGTAATAATATTAATGATAATTTTACTAATAAGGTTAAATTTTAAATAAAATGATAATTTTAATTAATAATAATAATAGTTATATTCTTAATAATAACAATAATAATAATAATAATAATAATAATAATAATAATAATAATAATAATAATAATAATAATAATAATAATAAAGAAATAATGTAAATAAAAATGAGATAACTACCTCATGGTGATATGCTTCTAAAAAAATAAAGACCCGGTTAGGGCTCGAACACCCGACCTTTCGCTCCCTAACATCACCTCTAAACCATCTGATCTGCTATGCTTTTGTGATTTAAACTCGAATTTACAACTATATAACTCGTTTATCTAATGTTTCATATTAGTCATCAACCATCAAAATACCAATTCATCATCATTATTCAACTCGCTTATCAGGTCTCACAAGTGGGTCTTGGGCCAACCAAAACAAACGGCCCAATGCATAAATCAATTCTTGTCTCTACAATTAAGACATAGCTCACGGCCCAATCCAATTCCTAAGCCCACAGAACATCTCGTGGCCTCCTTCTTCTATTCTGGTAACGTGAATGCAACTGGCAGCCACATAACAACATTAAGGTAGTTGGATATCAATCATTGTATTTGTATCACGTCACTTTCCAATACCCACCCACTAGAAAAGTTACCGACACTTGATTAAAAAAAAAGCTTTGTATAATTAAATAAATATTTAGGTAGGGTTATAAGTATCATCATCTTGACATCAACCATTGTTATTTATATAGCGTTATTCTTGTTATCGTTCAAAGAAAGTAACACAGCAACACTGCTGTAATCTTCGCAAAAGGTGAAAAACAAACAAAAATATAGTTGTGGGTGTCGTTATTCCATAGGTTGAATGTGTTTCGGATGTCACAGCAGTAACAAATAAGTTGCAACAATGGCTTTGTATCGGGGTTAAGAAGGTGGCGGTTTCGAAGGGATGCAGGGATTGAAGGTGTTTGTTTACCTTGAAGTGAACCACAATGGGGCCGAGGGTATTGGTGTTTATTGGGGTTCATTGGATGGTTCTTAATCAATATTAGGGGAGAGAGAGAGAGAGAGAGAGAGAGAGAGAATGATATAAGAGAGAGAGAGAGCAGTGGTTAAACGATTGAAGGTGTGGTTTTTTAGTCATGCTTATTACAAGGAAACAGATAAATAGATGTTGTAGAAGGTGGTGGTTTGTTTGGGTTCGATGTGGTGGTGACGGATTCATTTGAGGAAAGATGAAGGTTCGGTGAAGGTGATGATATGGGTCTTGTTAGAAAAGTTATGGTTTTGTGATTCATCTTAATTAGAAACGGGGAGCGAGCTGCAGTTTAAATTCTCTCTTCTCTTTCCTTCGACTTGGGTGAACGGATGTTTATACAGAAGTAGGAGATATTACTACAACCATAATGATCCAATTATCGATTGTTTTGTAGTTGAACTTAATCGACACCAAATATTCGTTCAGTACAAAGAAAAATAAAAAAATATTAAAAAGTGAAATCCACTTCTAGCTGATTTTGTTTGTGTTTGATTAGATGGAATCAAATTGTACTGGATTGCTGTTATAGGACAATTTACAACCTGGTTTGATAACGAAAGCAAACAGAATACGTAGTCTTACATATATACATGTATTTATTTGTATTTATATATGTTCTTCACGGTATTTATATATATTTATTTGTATATGTATTTATTTATATGTATATCGATATTCTATATATGTATATGTAATCATAAATATATGTATCTTGAATTTTTTATAGGGTACCATAATCATAGTCATAATATCATTAATATTACAACGTTAATATTTAATATTAATATTCATTCATAGTAATAATAATAACAAAACTAGTAATAATAGTAATGATAGAGATAATAATAATATTTAATGATATTAATATCATAATAATACTAATAAGAATAATGATAATAACAATTTTAAATAAGATAATAATTTTAGTAATCAAATTAATAATAATACTTTTTAATAATCCTAATGATAATTAAATTTATAATTTTACTAATATCAATGATACAAATAATGATTCAATGATGTTAATATTAACATTTTTCTTTAATTATAATGAAAGTAATAATAATATTATTAACTATATTTTAATTTATAATTACTTTTACAATTTATTAATTGTATCATATTTACCTATTACATAATATATTGAATCTCTAATACTTATTAATTATAAATGTATATTATTATATTTATAATGTTACTTATGTATAGAATTTATTAATATATATATATATATATATATATATATATATATATATATATATATATAAAATCATTTATGCACTTCCAGTTATATATATATTGTTCGTGAATCGTCGGAATTGTCAAAGGTCAAATGTATTCATGTAAACAGTTCTTAAAATTTTATGACTCAGTTAAATTAACTTTCCTTATCATGTCGAAACCATATAAGAATAAAGTTTAAATTTGATCGGAAATTTTCGGGTCGTCACAAACTACACCTTCACCAAAATGTCTTTCACCTCCGACGATAAGAAAGGTTATGTCGGGATTAAACCATTTTGCAACAAGTGCCACAAACATCATTATGGTGAATGTGGCAAGCCATTTTGCAACAAATGTCAAAGGAGTGGCCATGTGGCCAACGATTGTAGAAATGCCGCTCCCGTTGCTCAAAAGGGGCCAAATGCACCAAGACCGGGTGTTTGTTTTGAATGTGGCCTACCGGGTCATTATAGGAATGCGTGCCCAAAGAAGAAAGCTAACCCTAATACACGCGGTCGAGCTTTCAACATCAACACCGAGGAAGCCCGGGATGACAATGAACTAGTCACGGGTACGTTTCTTCTCAACGATTCTTATGTCTCTTGTTTATTCGATTCGGGTGCCGATAAGAGTTTTGTAACTAAGACTTTGACTCATTATTTTAGCACTCCACCACTCCCACTAGATACTACTTATACCATTGAAGTGGCCAAGGGGAAACTATTGAGTGCCGATAAATTTTACCGGGGGTGTACGTTAAACTTAATGGGCAAAGAGTTTGAAATTGACTTGATACCTATAGAACTAGGGAGCTTTGATGTAATCATTGGTATGGATTGGTTAGCCAAAATGAAATCTCACATTCTTTGCGATCTTAAAGCGATTCAAATTCCTATCGAGAATGGTGAACCCTTGATTGTCTATGGCGATAAG